>NW_009633023.1:67165-79568 GCF_000690535.1 Cariama cristata | reverse complement strand
CTCCTTTTCTGCTGACCTGTCATTCTGTGCTGCAACTTTACAGCTTAGAAGGTGTATTCACAGCTATTTATTGCCAAGTATATTCACACCTACTTACTCCAGAGTCCCTACTAAACCCCTGAGTGATCTTAGATATCACAAGACATATACAAACAGAAACATGTGCATTTAGAGAAACAACAGCCAGAGATTTAATTTCATTTTCCGTGAACCCTTCCAAAAAGCCATGGGAAAGGCATTTCAGACCCAGCCTGATGTCAGTATCTCGTCAAAGGAAAAGGCCTTGTGGGAGTCTCAGTCTTGTTGTTACCGAGACAAAGACCATGACTTGATTTCATAAAGTGCTCAGTGATGCTGTGGCCATTTATAAGCTCTTGCCATTTATGGAAGGCAATATAATCAACTAGTATTCTCCAATATAATGCTTCAGGGCACTTACTCTCAATTGGTACAGTCTGGGAAGGAATCCAGCTAAACATGTACGTGTTTTCAGAGTTGCACAATCAGCGACAGTCTCAGCAAAACTACTTTTTGCTCCTTCACAAAGGATAAGGCAATCTAAACATTAGAAAAGTCTGGCTATGAATTTAATGTTATGGGCCAAAGCTCTGGGTCTAAATACACTCACATTTCACTTTGAGATTCAGATGATGTGTTTCTGGATGACTTTTCCACATTAGAGACCTTAAACAGTTGAGGCTCTGTGACTACAGAAATATGCTTTTCATAGTGGGTAAATATAAGGGAATATGATAGATCCTTAGATGCAAGAAGTAAGGGGGCCATAATGATTACCTGCCCTGATCTCCAACACAGCAACAGCTAAAGACCTCTTCCCACCTCCTCCATGCTTCCCCATGTACACAGCTGGAAATCTAAGCACCTTCCTTGCAGCTCGTGTTCAGGGACTGCAGGAATTTCCCTTGAGCCACACACACAGCTGAAACAAGCTACTAGTCTTCAATGGCCAGAATGCATTATGCAAGGATGAACTTTATTTTCACTTGTGAGAGGTTTTTTCCTCTTTAAACAGCTCTTTTCTCCTAAAAGACTGTTCATTCCCTTGTATTTATTCCTAGACTTTGTTTTTATCTTATTTCCTACTTTAGGCTGAGGGGGAAGCCAGCATTCCCTTGTCTGAATGCCCACATCCTCCCACCAGTGTCTACTTAAAGCTCAGCGTGAGCAGCCAGCTGCACCAGCAGGCATTTGGTTGGGCAAGGAAGTCCTCATGCAACCTCTGCGCCCACACACTCCTGGTACTTGCAGGAGGCCTGTGCCTACTGCTCTGGGGCTGACAGGAGAGGACTTCCCTCCCATAGCCCCCATGGTCATACCTCAACAGCTTCAACCTTCCTGCGGAGCATGCTTTCCATCTGCTCCGAGAACTTCTTCACCAGCTCCAAGCCATCCACCTCTTTGATCTTCAGAGTGGGCTCCACATCTTTGTACTTCTGCCCAAGGGAAAGTAGATCTGAACAGGAGGCTCATAAGGAGAGGGGTGAATCTATTATTGTTAGCTGGGTATTGTCTTTGGTGAAGAAAGATGTGTTGAAAGAATCAGTCTGATTTATCATCTTCTCTCATCTTTGCCTTTCCTCTCTTTTCAGCCCATAATTTGAGTGTGTGCAGATCACTGGCCATAACGCAAAGCATTTTGACTAAGTAAAAGCAACTGATCCAGTTGTGAGCTTGTGGCTGTTGAAAACAGCAATGTACTTGAAGGTATTAGTGGCTACAAATAAGAAAAGCAGAAGGCTGACTTTTGAAAAACCTAAAATACACATTGTGCATACATCCATAATAGCATTATATGCATCACATACCTGAAATCTACTTAAGGCAGAGGTAAAGGCAATGAAACGGAGCTGTATGGTGTCATTACATCACCTCTTATGTCATATGTGCTCTGGGGCACTAGTGGGAGAGATGTTATGCTACTGCATGTCCTGTCCTCCCACAGTGCCATCATATCTGTAGGGTAACTTGTCAGGTCTGCAGCCAAGAAGGGTCTGCTCAATGCTAAGGTGGGAGACTGCCAAGGAATGGTCAGCAAGACAGTTAGGGTGCTACTTATTCAGCAGCATAAGCATGCTTTGGGCCAAGAGCAACACAGAGGCAATTCCCAGAAACTAGGAATTATGAGCATGGTTATTTAGTGCTCCCTCCGCTGGGAGAGATGCCTTGATGAGGAGGATTGGCATCTGACAACTTTAGAGATAACCAGTTTCTTCTGACCATGTTTCATATAATCTGAGCATTAAAAACCTGAGAGCACTCTCAAACTGAGTAACTGTAATCTGCTTCCCTAAATCTGGCCTTTCAAGATTGGATACAATGGCCTTTATATGTCCTTTTCAAAAATTCCCAAACCTAACAGATATAGGCAGAAAGAAAGAGTAAAAAAAAATCCTGCAAGAGGGCACAATACAATTAACCTATTTCAGAAAAGACAAATCCTTATCCCCCCAACAATGTGGATTGAATTTCCCTGGTCCCTCATCATCATTTCTCTGCAGAATGTACACATCCCCTCCACCTTCAGGTTGTAGTAGCACCATAGCAGCAGGTAAGGGCTGGACTTCTTGTGCCAGTACAAAATGGGGTGGTGGTAAGGGGATGGCACGGCTTTAGTGGCGCTTTTGAATTAGAAGAAAGTTGGAGGGAGGACTTTACATGTCTTTAGGGTGAGCAAGTGGAGCTCCTTTTGTTCAAGCAGCTCTTTGACCATCTGGAGTGGCTGAGCACAGGCAGAGTAAGAAATGCCTCAAGGATGGGGCAGGCTGAGGAGGTCAGACAGAAATAGCAGTAGCATCCAGCCTGCAGCAGGCATGGCAGGGAGGCTGCTCGCTCTGTCTGGCATGATTAACAGAAAGGGTTTTACTGGATTAAAAACGCCAGGCCTCGTATCCCCTCTGCTGCAGCTGGGACAGGCGGGGGAGGAGGAGGAAGATGTCGGATTGGGCATGAAGGTTAGTGTAACCATGCTGCTGAAAGCGGGATGTGCAACAATCTCCTGACTGAGGTCCCTGACTGCTGACGAGACCACAGCACACATCCCAGCTGGTCCCTGTCTCATTTAGCTCCATGTCATGGTTTCATGGGGAGGGAAGTGATCTCTGCCAGGCTAGGCTTTAATCAGGCCCCCCCTCGGGGGGAGGAGGGTAATCTCTCCTGGGAAAGCTAGCGAAGGGGGGCACTGCACCAGCACAGGCAAGCACACGCTTTACTGAGCGACCTGTCATTGGTTACCTTGGGTCATATCTCGAATTAAAAACCAGGGCTCTTTACCTCTCAATTGTTTTTTAATGTGCTTTTGACACATTGACAAGTAGATGTTATCAGGGTAAAAGTAATCATGAGCAATCACAAGCAGTCTGCTAATACTGTAGACATCTCAGCCCCAGGAGCTAGTTAGAGCCGGGAAGATAAAGAAAGACACACACAAAAAACCCACTTTCTGCAAAGCTTCAGCTGGCTGCGAGAAATACACTAGATTTGAGCTCAGATCCCCTTTGAGCTTTTTTCCTACAAACGATCCAGTAAACCATTTTGTATCTATATTCCTGCCACTAAAATCTCCTGCTATTAACGAATATTCACTGTAAGAGTTCCTGAAGGTCAACAAAGGAATAGTACCTGTGATTTCAATACAGTTACCAGGTGCCATAGCTGAAAGTACACAGGCAAATGTCAACACAGGTGCTTGTAGCCAACCAAGATTAACCTGCACAGCCTGAGTTTAGGGTTCAGGTTATCAGATCATTACAATTTATGGAACAGGAATCAGCTATGGGCTTGGGAGAACTGGCTGAAATGATCTGATGTTGAAAAGGACCCAAAAAAGTTAACTCTGATCTAACAGAAAATCTTTTCTTATTCATCTAGTACTTAGTATTCTCTTAAAACAGCAGGAGTAATTCATTAAGATTCTCCTTCCACAGTGATGGCAGTGATAATTTAAGAGTGGAATATCCAGAATTCAGTGTCCTAAGTTTTATCTGTGAACAGAGATATATCACCAAATATATTTTCTTTTTCCCACCTCCATGAAATTTAGCCCATTGAAGTACACAGTGTTACATTACTCACTGCTAGTGAAACTATATTAAGAGTGTGAAAGACATTCCTTTCATCTTCACTGAGGGAAATGTCTTGACTGAACTTCTTTGATTTGTCTGTTCTTCGCCATGCAGTTATTTGTAGTGCTTTCTAGTAATTACAGAGCTGGAGCCAAGCCCTGCTATCCACCAGGCAAGGCAATCAGCACCTTGGCTACAGAAGGAAGCACAAGGTCATTCCCAGGATCACTCATAACACATCATTAACACAGTAGAAGAAAAATTGTGTGGTGATCTACAAAGAGCTATTTGAGGTCTGCCAAGGTGCATCTCATGGGGCATGCAAATGTTGCCTATTAGTAAAAGATTGGCCTGCATCCTCCTGAAGCTGTCCTTCTGCAGCGCTGTAAGTGTCAGGGATGCAGAGGGAGTCCTCCAGGATGGTCCCTGCTTTGAGACACTGATTTGTGAGAAGGAGGCATTTCTTCACAGAAAGGGTCGTTAGGCATTGGAATGGGCTGCCCAAGGAGGTGGTGGAGTCACCATCCCTGGAGGTGTTTAAGAAAAGACTGGACATGGCACTTAGTGCCACGGTCTAGTTAACAGGGTGGTGTTAGGGCAAAGGTTGGACTCAATCCCAGAGGTTTCTTCCAATCTCATCGATTCTGTGTCCAACTCAGTGCTTGCTGAAGAAACAAAGACTGAGAGAAGGACTGAAGAAATGGGTGCTGGTTGGTCCTCCCCATTTCCCCAGTCCCAGGGAAATAAGGGGAAACAAAAGAGCTCAAGAAGTGGGACTTGAGGGTTGAAAGGTAAACCTGAGCTGGTTAAACTCCTTAAGTAACATTAGGGCAGGGCAGGGTATGCATTTAGGAGATGACTCTCTGCTGGAGTGTTAACAGAGCAAGGTTGGATCAAGCTCATCTGTACCCCCTCCTGGAAGTGGTGACAGTGACTCACTGAAGGACATTTTCCCTCCAAGTCACAAGTGACACTGTGTCCCACTCATCAGGGGTGTCCAGAGACTCTGCAAAACACAATCGGTCTGTGCTGCATCCAAGCCTCACCACATGCAAAAGCAAACCAGGCACCTTCCCCTCTCCAAGAACAAAACCATGTGGACAGGTGCAGGCAAGTGCAATTATTTTATAAGGCTGTCAGACCACCAGGGAAATATAGCTCTGCCTTGACTCCCCTTGACATGAAGGCTAGATTAGATTTTGTTAAATTCAGGCTTCTTCACTTAGTTTCCTCTCTTCCAGTGAATTACACCAAATGCCAATAGAGTTGTGAATTTTTGTTCAAGATCTGTTTGCCATGACTCATTTTCATCAGTACTATACTATCATTTACAGGTCTTATAACCCCTACTCCAAAGGGACCAAGATCCCAAGAGATGAAATACATAGTGTGGACAGAGGGAGGTGAAATGATCTGGTGCAACATCTCCAGAGGGCCAACACAGCACAGCTATCTTGACACCCACCTCAGTGCCACATCTGCCTCCCTTGGCCTCCATTGTTAACATTCATAATGCTGGTATTTTCAAGCTAAGCCCTGTTCACCTTAGCCCTGACTTTTGGATCTTAAGGAACATGAACTCCCTTAATCTGTCAGTAGAAATAGCCACAGAAGCAGTGCAAGTTGGTTGTGTCGAAGCACACCTATATAGCATCAGACACAGATACCTGACTGTCAAACAAGCCCAATCTGTATCACCTGCCCACTGGAGCTCCAGCACCCACCAGAGATGCCTTTGCATACCACTTTGCCTCTGGTAATTATTGCTTGGGAACCCCATGGAAGAATAGGCAATGCAGAAGCATTGTCAAAAGTGCTAAACACCAAACTTTTGCCTGCATCTATATCCCACCACAGCTGCCTCATGATTAGTGCATGAAGTACCTATATCAGTGCCAACAGTTTTTTATTGCATGGTGGCAACATTCTCCCTAAGAAGAGCTGATGATCAGTATAAAACTTTGTGATGCATGCTGAAGGCCTTTCTTGGCCAAGCCTAGCAAAGGTGATGCTGCAGGAGATGCTCCCTTACTCCAGACAAAATGCAGCCCTGTGGGGACATAGAAACAGGGGGCTCAGCAGCAAGGCAGGGCAGATGATATCCAGACCCTTTTTTGCACTGGGATGTGGGTGTTAGTAATACAAGGGCAGAAATCAGACACATAGAAGGCCTAAAAGGCAATGCATGGCTTGTGTTGAAGAGAAGAATCAGACAAAGAGTAAAGAAAAGGAAGGGGGCAGCCACATGAGGCGGAGAGGGGATTGCCTCCCTTCAGAGGCACTCAGCGGCCACCAGACCCCTTGCACAGCGCTTAGGGGGTGCTGATCCGTACAGCCCTGCTGCCGCAGTGCAGAGTTCACCAAGCCTGAAAGAGGAGCAGTTGTTCACCTCTGATTTCAGCAATCAAGATAACAGGGCAACTTCACTACTGCTGCAAATGGGACAATTTGGTTAAAACCCCCGGAGCTACACCCTGTGTCACTGATAGAGAGTTTAGTGCAACAGTGCCTGTCTGGTGACAAAGCCAAGCAGAGCTCTGCACCTCTGGAATATCACAGCTTCCAGGGCATCTACCTCAGAGACCCTGTCCAAAGCAGAGTTTTAAAGGCACAATTCATAGAATTGATGAGTGACTGGAGGAAGACAGATGAGAATGCAGAAAGAAACAAGAGTGCCAGCTGGAGAGCTGCAGGAGGGGATGATGGGGTGAAAATGAGCAGGTGGAGAGGGACTGATAAGCACTTAGGAAGGGAGGAGTGAAGGGTCAGTATGGAAAGGAGGCTTGAAACAATCATCAGAGAGGAAACATGAGGAGTACAGTTAAAAATTATATTTAAAAAATGGGACAATTTAGGTGGTGTTTGGTCATGACTAATGAAAGCAGGAAAGTTCATGGAGAATGGCCACAGGGCATCATTCTCTGCTTATGGATATGAACCCACATGGTTTTGAAAGTTAGCTGGACATCCGTGTGTTTTGCTTTCTTCCACTCTGGGGGAAACCTTGGAGGGCTACATGGGGAAATGACAGAAAGCCAAGGGAACCGTTGCAGCTTTTGCCTACCTTCTGCAACAGGAGAGAGCCTGAATACTTAGTCACAATGGAGTACAGCTCCCCACCAAAGGCATCTGCCCAAGATTTCACCCTAAAAAGAGGGAAAAAAGGAAAATCAATGTTAATAATTCAAAGCCAGCAGAACTGCTTACTTCTTCAGACAGGGAAAACTCCATCTTCCTAAGTATGAACCCTCTCAGTATTTCTCTAAGCTACTATAGTGACAAGGACAACGCTTTCTCCCCAGACTGCTAGCCAGACAAACAATAAGGCAGGAGGCAAGTCCTGCTCTTGGACATTCTGCCCAGGACATTGGTCTGCAAGGAGAAACATTGAGTTTCACTGGTCTCGGTCACTACATTTTGACTCAGAGTGGAATTTTTCTTGCCTAACAGTAGAGGTACAAAAGTTGTACATTCAGTCTTAGCTATCATCTGGTTGCCTCTGGTGTTAGCAAAGTGAAATAAATAACTTTGCAGACACCTATTTGTCTTCACTGATTACAGACATAGCCTGGGGTGAAGGGCTAGACACCTAATGTCAAGGCTGCTGAAGAGAAAGACACATCAGACCTGAAAGAAGCTGTCAGGGTTCACCCCTTGGATTCAGTTCCCAGAGCTGTGTGGGGCAGAGAGTAACAAGCCAGATGAATTCACTGCTCTCAGTGGAGATGCTTCAGCTTCATAATGCCAGAGTAGATTATACACCTCATCATTGTAAAACGCTACTCGCATTTGTGCCATCCTGTAAATAATTGATGACAGCAATACCTCACGGAGAACATAAGGATGTTGAAGAGCAGCCTGAACACCAAGCCATCCAAATCAAAATAGATAGCTCTCATAATAGACAGAGCACTTCATCAGAAATCTGTTACATGATTTGCATTAGACAGTTCCACCTACATGCAGTTCCTTCAACAAGGATTCACTTAGAAGATATTTACTTAATGGAATAAATGGCCTCTTCCACTTACCAGAATACACTACTTATTTATGGGGTACAGAGTCTTACCTATGGTTTCTAGTAGATTTCTTCCAGTCCTAAGCAGTCTTTAACCTCAGGGCCTTGTTTCCCAGCACATTGCGCCACTTTTGTGGCAGAAAAATACACCAACATAGAGAGGAGCTCTGGAGTAAAGCCAGCACAGCAGTGGTGGAATAATCACAAAAGCTAACTTTAGCCTAGGAAAGCCTGTTTATGCTCCCCTTTTGCAAACAGAGAGACAACTATAGGGGACGATTTAGAGCACACATAAGGCTTCTGTTCTGAACTGCACCTCTCTGCACCACCTATTAAAGAAATATAAAGAGAGAGTGGGTGCCTTTTTAAATCACTCCTTAATTGGCAATGAGGCATTCATTTCTAACCACTGAGTGCGATCTAGCACCAGCTGAAGTCAATAAGAACAAGGCTTCTTTTTTTCCCTTTTCTTTTTTTTTTTTTTTTTTTGGCATTGTGCTCTGCATCTTATTTTGACAGCCCAGAGCTTTTATCTCTTCATTTCTTTCTTAGAGAACAAAGAATACAGGTATTTGCTAGGGTTTATTGCCTCGTATCAGAGTTATTCCAGCAAGCCTAGAATACAACAGGAAACCAGAAATAAGGACCCTATGGTATGCTTTCCTGTTTGTTGTAGTGACTAACACAGTCCCTGAGGTATGAGGACATATTATATCAACATTTAACTCGATGCCTATCTGCTGCTGCTGGTTTTGTAACTTTTATGAGATGTATGAGATGTTTTGTGCTGATTTTGACTAATATTCTCCAGTTTCCTCACCTTTTACTGTAGAAAGAGAGAATCTAAACATGAAGCTTGGGATAGTAATTTTAGCAGGAATGCAGGAATGTTTATTTTTACCCCATTTTCTTCCCCAAAAAATGAGGTGCACGTGATCCTGGTCTTTCTGTTTTGTGTCATGTCTGTGGCCGTGATTCCTTCCAGCCCTTATAATTTTTCAACCCAGCAGGGTAGAAGAGTCTGTGATATTAATTTCTGGCTAGTGGGTGCAGTTGGGCAGCTTCAGCAGAAAGATGCCATTATTGAGGTAAAAGGTCTGCAATAAGAGCTTAGCAACGATCAGTCAGTAGAGAAGCCAGACACAGTTTCATAGAAGACCCAGCCCTGCTGCTCGTGGATCTGCTTCTTTGTGAAGTCCTTAAATCTACTATGACTTGGGATTCTCCACTTTCATAAAAACAGGAAAAGGGAAGGTCAGTTTTGAGCCTTTGAGGCTGTGGCAAAAGAAACCAAAATATATGAACCTTGAAACTTTCAGTAACAGCAGAAGTCGAGGAAAAAAAAGGTCGGGGTTTGTGTAATGTCACGATTTCTACGTGGGTGCCCTATGTGTCAGACAGCCAGGGAGGGCTCTCCCAGCCCACCCGAGGCAGCAGCCTCAGCCACTTCTGAGCTGCTGCCCTGGCATGGGGCTGGCGTTTCTGCTGGCCTTGAAGCAGAGGAGGGAGGAGGCACAAAGGCAGCGGGGAGCAGGGAGAGGGCCAGAGACGGGCAGCTTTGGAGGGCTGGTTGGAAACTTAGGGGGCACAGAGGAATGAAAGGGCACAAAGGTCCCGAAGCCCTGTGTGACAGGGCTGAAGAGTGGGTAATTAAAAATATATGTTGGCATTTCATGGAAGTTGAAAAGGAGGCAAGTGAGGAGGCAGAAATACACGGGCATTTACATATTTAAAAGACAATTATTTGCTGGGAATGGAAGTGACCTTAGAACACTGGGAAATTAAGGGCAGCCTGCTGAATTTAAATAAGTTTCCTTATTTTTTTTCATAAACAAGTGAGAGAAAATGTCTGTCTAAAATTCATCAAGTTGCAGAGAAATTTCATCTAAGGCTACTGAACTAAGGAGCAGAGGTACAGAGGCAGTAGGGGCACCCTAAAGAGGCCATACCAGCTTGATCTTCACCTTTCCCACCAGTGTTTCCCAATGTTTCCGGTACCCCAAGAAGCAAAGGCTGAGCAGCCACCCCCAAACCCTCACCATCTTCCCAGCTGCAAGCACTCCTGCCCATGCATGGCCAGCTGATGACCACAGTGGTGGCCAGCAGGAAAGAGGAGGTGGTTGCCATGCTGAACTTGCACCCTAGAAGCATTGCTAGTAACTGATTGAGCAGACTTCTGCACCACTGGGGTTAAAGCTGAGTGAGCTTTGCAAAGATGTGAATAAGTTGGCGACCAACCGACCACGGTGCAGCAAAGCCGGGCATGACCTGAGGAGCAGCACAGGCAGACTTAGCCTTATGTCACTTAACTGTGATTGAACCCAGCTGGGGTTTAAAAGACTCTGGATTTGTGTCCCCGAAATGTCCCTGTGTAATCTATGGAGCACGTCCATTTTCTGCTGATTTACTCCCTTTGGTCCTCTGGCCAATGTGTTCTTCTAGTGAAATTTCATTTGCAAAGGGCAACTTTTGTGTTTTAGTTAAATTCATGAGTGGATTTGAAACACCAGGGATTAATTCAGCTGTTGGTCTGGTTTCGGTACCAGGGGAAAAAAGCTCCTTTTCTACTGTTTATTCTTCATTCTTTTACATGAGTAAGTTCCAAATTGTGCAAAGTGACGTAACTCTTTTCTCAGTAGTAAAGGGTTATCACATTATAACCAAACACATCAGAAAAGGATTTGGTCAGAGATTGCCTGCCTGTAATCCCTGCATTTGTATTCAGTGGTGAAAACAGCAGAAGGGATGGGCTGGCTTCTTAATGCCACAGATGTCAAGGCCAAAAGGTATTTCCATGCAGTATTTAACCTGGGCATGGAAAATCAATTTTTATTTTGCACAATTTGAAATTATCAGAAGTTGGATTTTATTCTGTGTAACTTTTGTGCCTTTTGAAACCCAAATCAGAAGCACTTTGCTGAAGAAGGGCTTGATAGTACAACCAAGAATAAAATTGGTGGCAAAGTTTCCTCATACTCCCGTGAATAAATGAGCATAACTCTTGGTAATCATGTGGGCTGTATTGGCTAGCACATCTGCAAGGGTCTTATTGGCAATTTTTGAATATAAAATATTTTCTCAATTTCAGGAAAGGGCTTGAGCTGACTTTGGTCAGTTCATTGGACATACCTCCTTCTGAAACTGAATGGCATCATTGTCTCCTCTCCAGACCACCCCACTGTCCGGCACAGACAGACCTATCCCAGCTCCAGAGAGGCTGCCCCACAACAACTTTTACCAACCATGGTGCTGACATTTTTAATCCTTAAAGGATTTAACTTGCCTAAATCAGCTTAAGAAGGTGAAGTTTTTATAAACTTGATTTGCTGAGAGCTGTTAGTCTCCCGGTGAGCTGCTGGGGTGGGCTGCACTGCTGGCGGGGAGCTTTCCAGCAGCGACCATGCTTGAGGAGCTGCTTATGCACACCAACACTCATGCAGGCATGGGTGCCCTGCAAACCCAGGTCCAAAAAGGTGCATCAAGATTCCTTGCAGGTGCACTAGCACCCGGACTCACACGCTGTGCATGCACAAGATATGCTGGTTTATGCATTGTATTGCAGCTCAGCTTTTCATTCCTACGCTCTAGAGCTCTGGGAAGGGCTATTATTCTCTTTGTAATAAGGTGGAGCAGGAACAAGGAAGAAAAGGTGCCATGGCCTCTTTCCTCTATCTAGCCTCCCCCCCCCCAACATCCCCTGACATCCACACACATGAATAAATGTGTGTGTGTCTATTACCCAGGCTGTGTATGTGTGCATGAAGGCTTTTTTCAGCCATCAGTGTACCAAACCAACCCAAGGGATCAGAGCTTTGGAGCTGCAAACCTTGCACTGCACGAGCTGGATCTCATGTGTGTCAAAGAGATGTGTCTCTGCTCAAACACCCCGTGCATCAGCCTCCTACGGCCAGATCCTGACCAGTGCTGTCCATCCCCAGGGTATCCCCAGCAGGCTGCAAACCAGCAGTGTCTGCTGGAACCATTCTGCTAAACTGAGGAGCTGCTAAACTGGAGCCACTTACATCTGCCTCCATGGCTGAATCTCCACAAGTTGCACCAGCAGCAGGGTTTTACGAACATGTCTTTAAACTGGTTTTTGCCTTCTGCCGCCCAGTGCATTAAGCAGAGCATTAATAGATGTCAAAGTGCTTAACTAAAACAGATGAGTATCATTGCTCTGCTTGACCAACAGGGAAAATGAGGCATTACATCTGCACTAGTCCTGGGAACTGAATTTGTGGCTCCTGTACCTGTGTCCTCTCCCAGGAGCCATCACCACCATTGTAAGGAAACGCCACCCCCC
>NW_009633023.1:55828-67067 GCF_000690535.1 Cariama cristata | reverse complement strand
CCCATTCCATGCCAGAAACACCCCACGCCGCCAGAAACGCCCCACGCCAGAGAGAGAAACACTTACGTCTCCAGTGGGATCTTTGTCTGGGCCCTGGCAGAGGGCAGGAGGCAAAAGAGCCAGAGCATCATCCGCGGGACGGCCCAGGGCCCCATCCTCAACACGCCAACCATCAGCAGCACGGGGACGGGCTGGTGGAAGGCGGGGGCTCCCCGCCCTTCCTGCTCCCCCGGGAGGGGTCCTGTGCGGCCCCCGCCATGCTGCTGGGCTGGATGCTCTGCTGCTGCGGGGCTGAGCCCCGGGATGACCCCCTCTGCCTCCGCCCTGGGAACGTCGTTCCTGCTGCCAGGTGCCGTTAGGGGTTTCTGGCACAGGGCAGGCGGCCAAAAACCCTCCGGGGACCCTCGTCAGTGGGCACCCCTGGGTGCGGTGAGTCTCCGTGCCCCGAGGAACGGCCGTGCTGGGAGGGAGCTCCACGCTGGGAGCTGCAGTGGCTCAGTCCCCGCCAGCCCCTTAATCCCCTTGCCAAGCAGCAGCAGCCACAGATTTAGGGAAGTGGAGTGGGATAAAATCACCCGGGATTACTCTGATTCCTGAAGACGGGTGTCAGCTTCTGCAGCCAGAGGTCAGGCCCTGCCTGCTTTAAAGGGGTCACATCCACAGCCCCCAAAACCCTCTCTGACTTTTGATCTCTGTCTGGCAGGGCCTCCCTGTCACACTGCAGGATGCTGATGGGTCACCCCAGCACTGTCTCCTCCCCACTGGGGACCTGGGATTGGGACCAGGAGTCTGGAGCACGTGGCAGGCTCCAGCAGGCACCAGTGGATTTGTGCCGTGCCGCTGCTTGGTGCTGAGGTTTGCACAGGACCGAAAAGGCCGGTCAGAGCTGGTGCCTTGGCAGCATCCAGCTCGGGTCCTGCCAGGGCACTCGTCCTCCAAGCCATGTCTGAGGACCTCACACAGGCAAGAGGAGAGGAGGGAAAATGGGCACTGGGGAGCAAAACTGGCATAAAAAAAGGGTGCTGCCAGTTTTAACTGATCGCCTCCTGATATAAGCGATTATTTATTAATAGTTGAATCTCTCCATTTGGTCAACATTCAGTTGAGATTGCCATCCCCTCATCTGTGTCTGGAGACCAGTGAATCAAAGGAGCCCAATGACTTAACTTGATGAATAGAAGCAAGCAGCAAACGGCACGCTTGGATGAGAAGCACGCTATATAAGCTCATTATCGTCACAAGAAGTATGAATTATAAATAACTACAGATACAGCAGTAGAAAGATTATAAATGACAAGAGTGATCCGTTAAACAGGTTGACTCTGGCTATGAATTAATCCATTTATTAGAATATCTTCCAATCAACTTTTGCAGCTTTACAAATGGCTTATTTAATATAAAATGCAAAGCCATGCTAGATCGTTAGGTTTCTTGTAAGGATGTAGAGGGCAAAACTGGCTGTCAAAGCATGGAAGTAAAACTAAGGCACGTATTATAGATGTGCTACTGAGTGTAGCATTGGTGCCACACATTGAATGGGATAATAGAAGTGAAAGAGGAAATACAGAGAAGGGAATAAAACCATGAAACATGGAATAGAGGTTGAATGGTTAAATTCTATGATGAACAGGCTGAAAGCCTGGAGTAAGCAATTAAGTAATTACAGGAATAACTCACTGCAGGATAGGATGGTTTTGTCATTTATTACAATCTTTATTCTAGACTGAGTATCTTTTTGAAAGTTACGATCTTCTTCAAGCAGAGGTTGTGGGCCTGAAGGGCAGAAATTTCCAGATGATGTTCTTAAGTCTGTGCAAAGGGTTACATGAGAAGGTTGAAATGGTTCTTTCTGACCTTAAAATCTACCAAAAAATCGATTTCTACACACACAAACACGCTAGGGGCAGTGCCTTCAGGGTACCACATGGCTATACAGCAAATACCATAGTCAGCATCTGAAGGCAACAGGCAGAGCAGATCTGGATCTTAGTAACGTACTTTTCAAATGGTGAAAATGTGCTATGGGGGCTCTGTCCCCAAAAAGGGGTACATACAGACCCAGATGGCTGCAGGGGGAACCTGGAGGTGAGGACAGCACAGAGAATTGTCTTCCTCCCAGAAACGCTCGTTGCAGACAAGGGGTGGAGTGTGCTGCCCGTGGGAACACGAGGAGCTGATTGCCCTTCCCCTGACTCTGGCCTCACGCTGCTGGGACCGGAGACCATGGGACTGGATTTCTGCTGCCTCCTCCTTCCTCTGCAGCCTGAAAAGAAGTAAAGATTGCTCTTAGAGGAGTAGGGAGACTGACTGTGAACATCTCATTTCTCTGTGTTTACCAGGATTAAAAACGAGGGGTAGCATCCAGGGTGGCAGGCTTCCCTCTCTGGATACTTCAGGGAAGAGATGATAAAAATTCGTGTTCTGAAAAAAATTTGAAATGAGATCTGAAGGCAGGAGAATCAGCATTTCAGATAGCATTTTCCCTCCACTTTGCAAGGAGCCATATAAAATAGTTATTGTGAGTGATTTTTGCAGGATCTTTTCACTAACCGTTCCAGCCACTGTGTGCTACTTGCAGCTGGGACCCACTTTAATCCAGATGGGTTCTGGCGAGAGCCCTTGTCTGAGTGTGTTTGGAAAACCCTGAAATGCTGATAGAAAAGGCAATGAGACACAGCAACACGCTGAACTGGGAGATTCAAATCCCTTTATTTTGATTTATCTCATTTACCGGATATATCTCACTTAACCCCTTAATGATCTAAAGTTGCAAGGGAGTGAGATTTGAAGATGAAATGAAAATAGCACGGAAAACTGAAAAACCTCAGGTGACTAGAGAGCCCTTAATGGGATTAGTGTGCATCCAGCTACTTCTGCAGAGCTGAGCCACCACAGTGTGCGAGCACAGCTGGAACACAGGGAGGAGACAAACGTCGGCAGGGTCTGACTGGGGAAAAAGAAAATTAATCCTATGAGAAACAATGAAAGCAAACACATTAACAGGGAGTGAGAATTTAAGGCTGCAAGAAATATGAGGTGAGTGAGTACAGCAAATTACAGCTAAATTTGCAAAACCATGGGCAATAAAAATATGCCAGTGCAATTTTGTGCTGTATTCACAGGCAGGGGTAAGATTTACCAGCTCTATTCATTTCTGGTTTGACTAGAACCTGAGTTGAGTTTGGATTATCTTATGAGAAGATACTGGCAAATGTCAAGACCAGCAAAAGAACAAATATCATCAAAACACTGGTGTAAACAGTGTGAGGGGAGTTTATTAAAGACAGTAGAAATCCTCATTTGTTTAATGCATTCATGTGGTGACCCTGACCTGGAAATGCCTGAGCAGCCCAAGGTGTAGTCTTACAGCAGGGTAAATATAAGGAGAATGGAGCAAAATGAAGAAAGGGAAACTCTACACAGAGCATCAGAGAAATCTGATTTTAAAAGGTGTGCCAGGCATGGCACAACCTCTTGAGGCAACCTCTCTCCATGTAGTACTGCTCAATAAGGCACATTTTGTCACAGCCAAGTGTCTCTTTGTTAGAAAGTCAGCTGGAACAGGGGATATGGCAACAAACTTGAACACAGCAAAGAGAAGAGTATGCAGCTTCAAGATGAACAGCAGATGGGACCATGTCTCAGCCTCCTCAGGCATCAAGCTCATTGTGATACTACCCCTGTTGCCAGGAGGTTTATCGGGCTGAAGGTGGTCACCAGAGACACTTCTTCCCCATGGCACCCGTGATACTGATCTCCCAGTTGGCCCATGCAGTGAGGCAGGGGTGCTCCCTCCTACTTTCTGGGTACCCTGGAGCAGCGTCTCAGGGCCCACATGGAGCGAGCATCAGGGTCCTTTTTGCACTGTAGATATCAGGACTGTGGAAGAGGTCACAATAGAACAGCTCTGACTTGTTTTTCATTCTGGAGATACTGGAATCTTGCTGTATGCCTGCCATCACCACATACCTCAAAGCTAGTCTTTGCTCCATCATGATCCTGAGCTTAAAACATCTGGGACATAATCACTTAATAAGAATGATTTGCTTGGATTTTGAATAACTTAAAACAAGGCATGATGGGAACAAACTATATGGTCTTGTTCACAGCAGATGCATTTATCTGAGATCATAATCTTGTGTGTCTCATTAACTTGGCAGAACTCCTTAGGTAAGTATTTGGGTACAAAAGCTCCTTTCTATCCTGGTCAAACATTCTGCTTGTGAAACTGCTCTGGCAACAGTCTTTGAGCTTGTGTCCTGTTCAGGTGATATGAGGACGGTGTCTCTGGCCTGTCTGAGCAGGTTTAACTGTTCCTCAGCGTGGTTTGGAAAGCAGTCATGCAGTGTTTTGCCAATACTAGAGAATCCGATCTCCCTGTCCCAGCAGCTGCCAGAAGGAGGGGGCCTTTGCCAGAATCGGTGATGGAAAAGCACTTTTAGTTGTGGTTTTACTGGCTGGTCATGCAAATCTCTTCTGATCAGGTTTCAGTGCTGTGGAGAGTTAGCACTTGCAAGCTGAGTTTGCAGAGGTGTGGATTTAATTGCTGAGTGGGGACAGGGCAGAGGGCTGCAGGCTCCCTTCTGCATGAGTGCTGATGCTGCAGGCAGGCCCTGGGCTGGGGGCTGGGGAGGTGTCCCCGCAGCTGAGCACTGCCCTCCCACCCCATTTGGTCACATCAGGGCCTGTGCTTTTCTGGTTGAGCTCCGGGAAACCACAATGCAACAGGGAGATGCTGTTTGGTCTAGCACTGGGCTGGCTGCGTGACTGGCGGAGTGCCTGGGACCTCGGAAGTTTGGGTTGGTGAAACCTAAAAGATCTGTGGTGCTGGGTGGGTACAGCCTCTTTGAGTACCCCTTTCTGACTGCAGCCCTTGTGGGAAAATACCTCCCTCACTCCCAGGTGTTTTGGGTTTAATTAGCTGCTTTTAACACCATCTGGGTGCAGGGGAAATGCTTGATAAAGTCTGAAGCTGCGTGTGGAAGGGTTATTCTGCCATCAGAGCCCAGACTGATGAGTGCCAGTGATCACGAGACCCTGATAGGACTCCATAGAGGAGGCACACAAAAGTCTGTTTACCATAGGAGTGCAGCTCATACTTGGATAGCTGATACCTCACTAGGATCTCTGTAGAGCAGGACAGATTCATCCCTAGTGTAACACAGTGGGGACATACAGGGCAATATACAGGTACACTGACTGACATGTAGGCAGGTGTTATACCACTGACCTTCTTCATTTCATGTTGCCTCATAGGCAGTGAATAATGGATGGATATCTGGCCTGCAGAGCATCATCAGATGTTAGCAGGATGACTCGGACCAAATGTGTCCTTCTAGACCCCATGTTCCACCCGAGTGCTCTGCAAATATCTGCCTGCAGACCCATTCACCTGCAAGCCACACACTCTCCCTGCTGTTTATAGAAGCAGCCACATAGGTGTCATATTAATTACTGCCTTTGGCTGGTTACTTTGCCCTTTTTCCTTTTTATTTTTTTTTTCCATAGCTCTGCTCTAAATTTAGACTTGTTTAAATACTCCAAGTTGAAACGAGCTTTTTTTTTTTTTTTTTTTTTTGCCAGCAGCATTTTAAACCCTCATCAGGCACAGTGTTCTAAGCCGTAGGAAATTTAGGGCACAAAGGGAGACACCAAGGGAGAGCAGAATGCACAGGAAACAAGGAGTGCTGAAGCATCTTCCCACCATCTCTGAAAGCAAGGCAAGACAAAAAAGAAAGAATAAAGAAAAAGGAAAAGTAAGTGAAGCGAAGCAGATGCTCAGTTTGGGGAGAACTGTGAGCAGAATGCAGATTTCCTGGGTGCCGTCACAAAAGCACTCAGAGTGAAAGTCAACTTCATCCTCATCTCTCCACTACCAAAGGGTTAAACTTAATCTTCCCCATTTCAAGTCCACATGACTTGAAGGAACTTGATTAGGAGGAAGGGAAACCCCATTTTAAAAGAGATTAAAGCCTTTTGTAATAAAGTGGCTGCACTAGAACAGCTTTTTCGAGGGAGGAAGCTTTGCTTTGTGGGGAGCCCCAAGAATTGTGGTACATCAAATGACTAAATAAATGATGCCACTCATTCTGCTAATCTCCACAGCCGCAAAGACACTTGGCTCAGGGCGCATCTAGCAACATCATTTATGTTGCCAAATCCTTCGTATTAAATGCATGATGCAATGACCCTATTCAGAGGACATGCTACAAACACCTCCTTCTCTCTGCTCAGTGTGTTAATAAGGATTCAGGATTTTGCAAGGTTGCCAGGACAGAGGTATTTGGGCCAAATTAGGGTTGCTCCAGCCCGGCTGGGCTAAAAAGAAGGAGGGTCCCTCATGCCATATATTCCCGTCAGGGTCAGATGTGGAGGGCAAAGAGATGAGTTACTTGCCTTTGTGGTCTGACGTTACTGCCTCACCAATTTGCTGAAATCCTGATGAGGATTTATTAGGTAACGGCTGTAGGGTACTTTGGGAATACAGAGTGCTCTTTAATTCTCTGTGCTCTTGCAAAGGGGGACAGCACAGCCTCTGGGGCCGAGGACTGTCTTCTTGCTTGGCAGGTGACATACAAGGGCAGAGCAGCAAACCACTCCGCTTCCCTCCCCTCCCTGATTTATTTGGATCGCACCGTCAGAAGTCCAGAGGTCGGACCAAGCGTGCAGGGCACTTGTCTGTTCCCTGGCAATAGGGGTGGCTCGGGGAGCCAGCGGAGCTGGGCTGCAGCACTCTGCCGGCCTCTCTGTAGTGATCCAGGCATTAAACATCTGCCTGTCAGGAAAAATGGCATCAATACAGATGAGCTGACTATCCCCAGTGTCGCGTCTGTGGGCCATGGGCTCTGCAGCTGTGGGTTTGTACAATTATACAGCAGTCGTGCCTGATCCCTGGGGAAGCTGCTGCACGCTACAGTAGCATAAGTAAAGGGCAATGTCTAGGCAGAAAGGCTTTTTTTATCTTTTTTTTAATCTTTCAAGGGTTTCCTGTTAATTGTATTTGTTTTGCTGCTGATACCGAGTGCCCAGACAAGAGCTATTGTAGAAATGCATATCAGAATTTCTGGAATATTCAGAACTCAATTAAAGATCTTAAAAGTTTGATTATTTTTTTCCTTCCTTTTGATTTCACAGAAGGGAGCAGCTTTGCCAAAATTCTAGGTCACAAATTATAACATTTCATGCTTTTCTCCTTTGAAAACAGGACTATTTTTTTCCCCACAAAAATCAGAGGCGATCAGTTTCAGTGTGATTAAAGATAAAAGCTGGGCTTTGGATACATTTTACCACACATTGATGTAGGTGTAGATAAAAACAGTCCATTCTTTCATGAATATTAATGAAAACATGTTTTGTGATTTTAGGCAACCATCAATTGTTATTAAAAATGCCCTGACAGTCTGAAGAAGAGAAAGGGGTGGGGGAAGGGTCTGCAAGGCTTTCCACATCCGATTAACACCATTTTGTAGCAGCTTGTGTTTTGCTCTGAAATTACTCTGTAGTGAGTGTGAAAGGTGTTTCCCTGACCTGCAGCTGCTCAATGGGCTGACAGGGAATGGTCTTCAGCCCATCTGAGCATGGCAGTGCCGGCACTGTCTCCTTTTAAACTCTTTTAACCTCTGGTTACAATTCAAGTCACTTCCCGTCACCCTGAATTGCCTTCAAGTCTGTAATTAGCTCAGTCACCTGCCAACTTTCATAACACATGATCACTCTTCCTCCCTTCAACATCTGACAGCATCTCGCTTGGCGAGTGACTTTCAAAGAGATTTCCCCTCCACCCCAGGGGTTTTCATGCTGTGAGCCTGCCCCGAAAAGATGAAGATACAAATCATGTTGTACCCAGAAGGATCATTAAATGCCTCCCTTGATTTCTTTCAAGGAGCACAAATTAGCTGAGGAAGCAAACCAGTGCATTCCTTGCTAGCAGTTTTTGTTGATATTTTTTGAACCCCCATCAGCATGGGATGATAGAGCCGGTAGCCCCCATGGTGGGCGAGGTGTCTCCAGGTTGCAGTCATCTCCTCCTGACATGGGTGCTGGCCAAGGAGAACATCAATCCCCCAGGCAAGAGTGGTTCACAAGGATTTAGCCTGGACTAGGCAGATATGTTATGAGAGCAAATGATCTCTCTTTTACTGCTGGAAAGAGTAACAGTGTGCAAAGTAGGTGTCTGAAAATATCAGTTTCTAGCAGCCTCACTTATTCTGCTTCCTCCTGTCAGCATCTGGGGAGCACGTGGGACAGTCAGGAGAGAGAGAGGGGGACAGCTCGGCAAACCATTTGCTTGGGTCAGGGGACAGAGCAGTCTGCAGCCCGCGTGAAATAAAACTAAGAACCGCATTCACTGTCCGTGACAAAAAGCAGAATTTAGCATTACAGAGCTATAAATAAATAAATAATGCATGGATATATTGCAAAAAAGAAAATTCAAATTCCAAGTTGTGATGTCTGTCTAAAATCATCTGCTGTTGGCTAAGGAAGCACTCCAACTGCCTGCATTTTAGTTAGTGAAGAGTCAAGGTTGATGTTAACATCTTTCTGAGCCAGAGGCTCCTGAAGTTTCAGACAGAAGCCAAACAATTGTGCCCCGAGGGATTCCTTCACAGGAAATCTGATGTGCATAAACTAGGCAGAGCGGCACTGAAATCTCATTAGCGATGGTTGCTTGCTGCAGCTCTGACCTTAGCTTAATTCGTTCAAGTGATGCTGGAGTTAATTGGTGTTCTCAATTTGGAGTGATTCCCTTTTCTAGCTGCAGTTTAAACCTAGATCTACTCTGCTCGCCAGGCCTATAAATCCCCTAGAAAGAAAAAGCATTACCTGACTTTTCTTGTACTCTAATGTATAGACTCACACTCTGACAGCCACTAAGCTTTATGGCTGTGTAGGGGCCAAAATGTCATAGCAGGCAGCAGCGAGACGGGTGTTGCAGCCCGCAGGCTGATAATTTTGGTGGGGCACTTCTGCTCTGAACACTTACAACAGCCGTTAGACTGCAATGTCTTTGTCCATTTTCAAAGCATAACATTGCAAGAAATGAAGACTACATCTGAGAGACAATATTGGATGGAGTCAGCAAAGCTGTTCCGGCAATGCTGGCCCAGGAGTGCTGGCAAATGCTGGTTTGAAGGAGCAGGTCCCTGTGATGGCTCTCGCAGGGTACATGAGAGCTGCACCTAAGTGGGAGGGAGAGGGACAGCTGCCTCTGCCAGCACCGAGGGCCCATCACGCTGCTGGTAGTGTGTTTCAGGAGAGCCCTGGGCAGACGTAGGTGACGTTTCCATTGCAGGCCAGGACACAAGTGCTCCCAGCTGAGCAGCCGTGGCTGTGAGGAGGTGGCTGCGACCCGGCAGCAGTGGCACACTGTGCTGCACAGGCACCCACCTTTTTGGCATTAGTGGTGCACGTAGTCTAAATTATTGTACCAGGCAGGTCATAGTCAAGTTTCCCCTTGCACTTCCCAGCTATACAAGACTGTACCAGCCTCTGAGTGTCACCTACCTGTGTGCAGCCCAGTGCTCCAGGGAAACCATGACCAAATGCAACAGCTGGGTTTTACAGCATATGCTGTTACACAGCCTTACAGTTATCCGCTTTCCATTGCCGAGGCACAGGGCCAGACACCTCTGCCAGGGCACTCCACTTGCTCTCCTGCTCCAGCAAATTCCCCTTACTCAACTTGCACCTCCACCTCGCAAGCTCCAGCTCATTTAGGACATGAATTCCTGAGACAAGCTGCGGCTCTCTGTGGGCGCTGGGGTGGTATGCAAGGCCAGAGACTCTGCACTCCTCATCCCACCCTGGAGATGCAAACAGTGTCCAGGACTTCCCAAGTCCTTTGCTGAGGCACCTCCAAACTGTGCTGTGGCTATTGTCACAGTCCTCAATTACTGGTCAGCTTTGATCCATCTTTAAAGTGCCACAAGCTCCTACTTGCCTTCTAGAGGTTTTCCAGAGCTCTGCTGCTGTTTTTTCCTGTGTGCTAATGTCTGGCTTCACATGTACCAACAGCCGCTTTCTCCTTGTCTACTCAGGCAGAAACAGAAACTGAAAAGGTTATTCCCTTCCAAAGCCTTCCCTCCAAGGATGGTCTCCAGCAGCAAAGGGCAGGCTGTTGTTCTTTCTCATCTCACTGGCACGAACATCTGTTGAGGGTGATCAGGAAAGAAAGCAGCTCTGCTTTCACAGTCCTCCCAAAATGCTGGGGGGAGGCCAGCAGGCTTTCACATACTGCACACTGCTGGTCATACTTGGGCTAAAAGACTAAAAAAAATAACCTAATGCACCTAGTATGAAGTAAGATGGAAACAGAGGAGGTTAGATATAACTAAAACTCAGAATTGATTGCTTAGGAGGACTAGCAAAGCTGACAGGCTAGAAAAGTCATGAAGCCCTTTTCCTACTTTTTGGCAGTGAGGACACCGATCAACTGGATTTAGTGCGGTGCTGCACATGTTGACCAAGTAGAAAATTGTTATTAGCACTAGAAAATTGCGAGTTGTGCATATAGCAGTTCAGGGCCAAGAAGGTCTAGAAACAAATGCAGATAATGTACTTGAGAGCACACAGCGAGCTCAATCTCTGTGCAGGGGCTCTGTGCAGACAAGGTGAAAATTTGCTGCGTTCAGGAGTCAGGAAGATGTTTTATCATCCAAACCCAGTGGTTTTCAGCATTGCTGAGCACTTCTATGCTGGGCCGTGGGCTTTCTCTGGAGCATGAAGACCGGGGTGGCAAAGGACAAGGGCAGAAACAGATCTTGATAGCTCAATAGTCCAACCTATTCTGGCAAAGTCATGTTTGTGGGGAAGTAGCTAACACATGGGAGCTTTTTCCTTTTCCTCTCCCACTGAACATAGACTTTTTGTTAATTCCAGTCTTTTCTGAAACGCCAGTAGCAATTGTTCACCTCTGGACAGACCATCAAAAACCCTTTAAGACTCCCATTAAGCTGCTGCAGTCATCTGGTGGAAGAAAAACATTTCTAAGGAGGAAGCGCAACAGCAGGTTTGACAGCAGCACGTCGCAAATCACATCAGAGACTCCCAGCAAAGAGCCGAGGGAAGAGCAGACACTAATGGGACAGGAAGGATAATGGGAAACTTGCACCGACTGGCCTCTTTAGTGTTGTCTCTATTACGCAGCTGGAGAGAGCACGTTTCAGAGCAACAGTAATTTATTTTTTGATCAATACAGGAATTGCATATGAAAATACTGTCGCTGTTCTGTTCATTCCTG
>NW_009633023.1:55403-55727 GCF_000690535.1 Cariama cristata | reverse complement strand
CTGCTGGGTATATAGCACCTGCAAAGGGAAAAATATAACATCAGAAATCCCGCATTTGTCAGGACTCATTTTTGGTCGCTAGGCTGCTGCTGTTGCCTCTCTCTGTTCCTTGCTTTTTCCAGTTTTCGCTGCCTACGCAACATGCTGATGTCTTATGAAGTGCTGCATCTGGGAAACAGAGAAGTTTGGGCTGGACTGAGGGATTTTTCTGTTTGCTGCAAACAAAAATGAAGTGAAGGAGAAATGAGCAAAGCCCCAGTGAGGCGTGACTGAGCATCAGTCTCTGCCTTTGCTTCTTGACTTCTTCTGTGACCTCCATAAATC
>NW_009633023.1:27562-55386 GCF_000690535.1 Cariama cristata | reverse complement strand
ACATCCATTTTAAATGGAGATAATATTTCCTTCTCTCTCATTTGCAAGGGTAATTTGTATAAAAAGCACTTCTAGATACTTTGTCTCTATCTAGCTATTTGTGTAAAAGCACTTTTAGAGCAATGTTGAAAATATAGAAAATATGTGTAAAAAATAGAAATCCTTTAAAATCATGTAAGAGTTTTCATCCAAAGATATTTTAGTGGATTATGAAATCACCACTTCCGAAAAAAGAGCAGATCACTTCTAGTTAAATATTGACCAGAGTATTTGTGTCCCTCTGTTCTGTACCTGAACCTGCCCATCTTCCCCACCCCGCCATATGTATAGTCAGACCTGCCCCCTCAGCACTAGTGTAATCAAGCATGTTGTTATGGTGTGACAAGAAAAGCCCCCAACTTTTCTCTTTCTATCACCTCCTAAGCTGGTATTTTATCTCTGAAATTGCCCTATTTCATGAGTTGGTTTCTTCAAGGTATGCACAGCAGCACTTGCAGAGTGCTCTTCTTTGCAAAGCCAGGTCTACTTTGACTGACTGCCAATGTCTCAGAAATGACTGCTTATTGTCTTCATCTTTGGTCATCCGGCTGGTTCAATGCACTTGACACTGAAGAATGTTTGTCTGCTGGATTTAGGAGCCCTCCACAGCGAGGGATTAGCTTAATGTTTCTTCTGAACTTTAATGATCTCTAAATTTCTTTTATACAAGGAAGTGAAAGTTTTCCTGAACAAAATGGTGTTTCATCTGCGCTTTTCCATCTCCCTGCTTCCAACTTCCACACCTTCACTTCTGTCCCTATAGGTGAGTTAAAATTTCCCAGCTTACACTTCCGTTTAGAATTATTCACTATCCTTTCAAAGACCTTACTGGATTTTCTTGCATACATAGCCAGCATTTCTTCATACCTCTCAGTCAAAGGAGTTAACTGGAGATTCTTCATCTTCTTAATGTTTCTACTCATTCCTTCTACCCTTCCCTTGATGAAGCTCATGTTTTATGACCCCTGCAGGGACATTTCTCAAAGATAACAAAGCTTTTATTTGTTATAGGACTCATTATCTTCATCTTTGGTCTTGCTGATATTGTCCAGTTGTGCCACATTTTTGGTGGGATGTGATCCACTTGAAAGTAGCACATGGTGACGGCTTGTGCTTGCTCATGTGGCAGACAAGGGCAAACATCTCCTTGCGAGCAGCTGCTTTGGAGGAACTGGAGGTGGGGATTATAGGAATTGATGCAGTGGTTGGAAAGAGGACACAGATTGCCTGGAAGCACTAGGTTTTGGCCTTCAGATGTAGAAAGCAGGGAAGGAAAAGGCATATCACAAGCAGGTGAGACAGCAGGGACAAGCAGTTGATCCTGCTTGCAAACATACCTCTAAAAGAGATGCAAATTATACTTCTGTTGCCAAACTGCAGGCGTTAAGCATGGGATCCCTGAATTAAGTTATGATATTACAGCCTGACGGCTCCTCCAATTTAAACGCTCGGCCACAGCTCACTGCATCCATGGGAGAAGCCAGGAGAGGCAGGACTTTGCTGATAAGAACCTGAGAGGAGAGCCTCAGACATAACCCCCCCACCACCCTTCTTCGATGAATGTGAAATGCAGGCACTTTTACTAAGTGGTAGGTCTGGGGCTACTGCTCTAAGTGGAAAGAAGGTGGCTGTTAGTGAGTGAGCCAGGCTGCTAAGCAGCAGTAAAAATGAAGGAAAACAGAGCTTTTGTTCCCAGCCTGAGTAGCCCTGCACTGGGAGTGCTGCCAAGAGCCTGCACGCTCCTTTCCTCTCTCCCTCTACATGTTGTATTTACAGGTGAATGCTGAAGAAAAACACACAGGTGGGTAGGTTTCTGAAATGACATAAGAATAATATCTCTCTCTCTTTTAGTACGTTTCAGAAGTAGATTTTAGATATCAAGTGAAGAAATACAGTACCAGTGGCTGTACCTGCAGCTACATGGTGTGAGAGATGCGCAGCAGCAGCATGGTTCAAAGCAATGCGTGACAGCTCTGCATTCAGCACATGGGCAAGAAAAGCGTTAATATTTATGTAGGATCTAACGATGGGATTAGCATTCTCTGTGTACACAGCAACAGCTGTAGGACTTTACCATCATTTCTCACAGTTCCCTCATGGTGTGAAAGCAAGCTACTCTTTTGCTGATAGTAAGATGTCATCCATCTGTCCTGGTTTCAGCTGGGATAGAGTTAATTTTCTGCTTAGCAGCTGGTACAGTGTATTTTGGATTTAGCGTGAGAATAATGTTGATAACACACTGATGTTTTAGTTGTTGCTAAGTAGTGCCTATCCTAAGTTAAGGATTTTTTCAGTTTCCCATGCTCTGCCAGCAAGCAGGTGTACAAGAAGCTGGGAGGAAGCATAGCCAGGACATATAGCTGACTTGAACTAGCCAAAGTGGTGTTCCATACCATAGAATGTCATGCCCAGTATATAAACTGGGAGGAGTTGGCCAGGAGGGGCCGATCACTGCTCAGGGATTGCTGCTCGGGTGTCAGTCAGCAGGTGTCATTGTGTATAACTTGTCTTTTCTTGGGTTTTATCCTTTTGTTATATTCCTTTTCATTACAATTACTATTTTTTTTTATTATTATTATTGTTGGTATTATATTTTATTTTCCTTTTGCTATTAAACTGTTTCTTATCTCAACCTATGAGTTTTTTTACCTTTTTTCGATTCTGCTCCCCATCCCACTAGGAGGGAGTGAGGAGCGAGTGAGCAGCTGAGTGGCGCTTAGCTGCCGGCTGGGGTTAAACCACCACACATCCTTTCTATTTCTTGACTTTTGTTTAGTCACCACATGCCAGAGGGTTTTTTCTTCTGCCTTTATTGACTGGTGGTGTTCGTGCAGACACATTATCCTGAACTCAGAGCTTACTTTGCTTTTTGTGGCATTTGTGCCCAAATACAGTAGAAAGGGATTTTAATTAATATATGCCCCAAATGGTTTAAAAAATGGGGTTTTTATTACATGTATGACTAAAGCTGCTTTGTGCAGTGACGTCCTATTGTGTACACAAGATGTTTATTATAAATTCATTCTTTGGAACTTTTTATGATGTTGCTCACCTTTTAAGAGGAAGAAGCATGGAGATTACTCGCAACTCAAATTCTTTCCACAACACATATAAAGTTGTTCATATACTGGACACACTTTCTCCAAAAGCTATTCTTTAAAATGACTTAAAAATATCTTTTTTTCTCTCTCCCCTTTATCTTTCCAGTGCTTATTTCCTGCTTGTTTCAGTAGTTTTTTCAGCTACACATACAAAAGCAATCTGGTTCCTGCATTTTACATTCAGTTCCATGCTGGGCAGATTTATATCTGAACAGTCTGTTCAGGTTTGATGGTACAATCTCCATTAAATTAAAAAAAAAATTAGGACAGGAAAATTTACTCAAACATCTGCTGTATCATAAGGAAAGGTAGGGGCTGACTCTGATGTCAATACCGGTTCAGTACAAGATGGTGCTGGTGGGGAAGGTGTTTGCAAAGGCTAACTTTAGCCCACTCAATCTAATCTCCCAAGCTAAATTAGGTTCGTACTGAGACTTGCCCTCAAGAGGATCCTGTCTTTCCACTGGCTCTGCAGACAGCCTGGAGAGATTAGGCTCACGAACAGTAGTTACCCTTTGTGGAGGTATCTGCAAACACTTTCATGGGTTTCCAAGGTAGGGCAGAGCCAAGGTAGGGCATGACAATGAAGTCACATTTTGATCTCTGTGGCATCTTCCGAGTCTTAACGTCAGCAAAGAGGCAAAGGCCTTTAGATCACCATTTCACAAAAGCTTCAAGTTAGTTACTGCAGCTCAAGTCTCCTGCCTCACTTTCCTCTCCCCACATCCCACCCACTTGCCCCACGGCTGCATACCCCTATCCATAGACTGATACAGGTGCCTGGGCTGCTGGCCACTGAACTCATCTAAGTTAAAGCCAACCTCGTCATGGAGGGAGTCTTAACCTGGACTAATTCTGCTGCAACACATTTTACCACGTAGCTGTCCTAATCAAAATAAAAAAGGAGAAAAATAAAGGAGAAAGGAAGGAAAGACTTGTGTGGGAGCAGGGATGAGCAGCTAGGAGTGGGTGGCTGGGATGGGCTGCATCTTCAGTAGCAGAGCCAGCTTAAAGTGTTTATAAAGCTACAGCCTTTGTTTCTTCAGTGTCTTGCAGAACCACATTTTCCTCCTCCTGTTTGTATATGCCAAGCTCTTTCTTCCTATTTTCCCATCTCGGCTGTGCACAGATTTACGTCTAGAGGCCAGAACAAGCTTGTTAGAGATATCTGTAGCAGTTTGGAAAAGGTAAGGGCTTGTAAGAGTCTCCTAAAGAAAGTCCTTAGGATTAGCAGTGAAGTTTACTGTAGGTTGACTGAGGATTAATTTCTTTAGTGCATTATTCATCTCCAGGACTAGAATTTTGCCTTTTTCCAGGTTTCAGGGATCCCTCTGGGTAAAGCTGCCATCTCATAACATTTTCTACATTAAAGCCTCAAATGCATACTGAAAAATGTCTTTTAATTTTGCTTTTTCCTCAGCAATGATCTCCAAGTTTGCTAAAATCTTAAACTACAATTTTAATATCCTAAAGGGACAAAGATATCTCAAATACTCACCACTTTTATGACTGAAACTCAAAGCTCAACATGTTCTAAATAGGCTGTCAGAGGAGACGAAGCATCCTGTCTATTCAGCTGCATCCTGCTCCTGGAAAATTTTATTTTGCTGTACAATTTTAATTAGACCCTTTGCAGCTACAAGGAGGAGTAAACAGAGGAGCAACAGAGAGCTAATGAATAAAAATCAAATTGAGGATTTGAATTTTCTGTGAGAAGGGCCTAAGGAAAGATTTGGATGCCTTCATTGAATATTATGGATTTCCATGATAAACACTGGCAGAGATTATGCTTCAGTATTTCACTTTCTGCTCCTTGTCTTCTCACTCTAGTTTAACAGGTATGGAAATTTCTAAGGAAGTGGACAGTGGTTAAGCAGAACTACACTGAAAACTAGTATCAGTTCAAGGCCGAGACCAGGATTAATGCATAAAGCACTGCCATACCTTCTGGAATTCTTGCTAAGCCTCAATTTACAAAGTATTTATTCTACTGGGGAAAAAACAAAACCAAACCCCAAACCAGAAGTATATTAATACACAGACAATAAAAAAGTATTACATATGTGTACTGTGGAAGCATCTAAAGTAGAGTTAATGTGATCCTCACATACCTTCTGATTTTCTGCTTGCTACCTTTTTTCCTTTTTCAGATAAAAAAACCCCAGGCCCAAAGAAAGGGAATACTAACTGTTGTGGCCTTTTTCTTTCCAAAGGCATTACTAGCTTAAGGGCTCCCTAGTTCAACCAGTGTCTTAAAAAAAAGCACAAAATAAACCAGGGAAACCTGAGTGTTCAGAACCACTCTAGTTCAGAGGTGATCTATCAAACCCGAAATAAATTTACTGCTATCATGCATACATCTGGCTGCATAAAGAGACAGTCCTAGCTGATTAAAAAAAAAGCTATTAAACAAAACACAATACCAAAAAGCAGAGATTAAAGTTTTCAGTATCATGTGAGGATCCTCCAGCTTTTCCACAGTACTGGAAGGCTCCGACTATACTTCTGGAAAAAGCCTTTTTCTGACAGATACTTCAGTTTGCAGTAGAAAGAAGAGAGAAAGGGGCATGGCAGAGTTTTACACTCTGGTATGACTCCCAGCTCAGTCTCCAATTTCCAAACGCCTCTGAAGACGCAGATCCTGCCATCTGAAATGGAAACCTAGACAAGAAGTTTGGCTTCATTTCTCAATAGAATTCTTTCACTATTTTTCCTCTTCTGTTCATTGTCATAAAATTCAGAGATTCTTTCTGAGCCTCCTCTATCTTCTTACCTCTGTTGTTCTGGGTAAGCAAGTAAGGCAGCTAAAACAGCACCTCCCTTCTTTGGCATCTACCCTTCTTTTCTTCACTCCACAAAAGGCAAGTTTATGCCTCCTGAACAATCCCAGAAAGCCTTTATAGCATCATACAGTGAGAGAAATCCAACTCCATCAGTGTTACTTGCTGTAGATGTAACCAGAAGAGAGGGCAGTGAGAAGAAACCCTAAATTAGCTCTGTCCTTGTCTGCTTTAACATAAGCCTCAGCTTGTCAAGCATAGTGCCAATACTACTGTTGTCATAAGCATCAAGAGCTATGATGGTTTCTGTAATTTTTGTAATGTTACTCTGAAAAGCAATAAATAATGATGTCTTTAAAATGTCTACTTCCCTTTTTTGTAAATAAAAAGGTCTCCCCCATGACTAGAAAACCTATCACAAACACAGCTTGAGACACTTATTTTTACCCACCAATTACAGAAGTTCTACATGTCAGATGAGGTATTAACTATGTGTCCCCATCATCTTTAAATTGCACTCTCAGATAATTCAGGATCACAGACATGAATTATGCATGTATTTAGTTTCATACAAACTCTTTTGTGTAGATTCCAATTTCTTCCACACCAGGTCATTCAGAAATAATACCAATTAACTCAGTAGAAACCCATAAATTATAATGGCTGCATAAACTATTATGGCTACAGGATTAGAATTAGGACTGCTCAACATGTTCTTTTCACTGAATCTACAAGAATTGTAAGCAATTCAGCAACAAAATGGAACTAGAATACAACTTGCTCTCTACTACCTACTTATTGTAGGAAAAGTCTACCAGCTTTGTGGTCACTTGGGGTTATTTCTTGTGTATAAAGAAAGTAGGTCTTGTCATTATTTTATATTGATTTAGAGCCTTCCCACGGAATGTGAGCAAATCCCTTCCCTTGCCCCCCCAAATTACACTCTTACAACTAAAGAAAGGCCAGATGTATGGGGGTGGGGGCAACTGTTTGAATCAGTAAACTATACTAATTGAAACCTGCATCCAAATTTACAATGAAGAACCTTCACAGATGAGGCTACTGAGTTGTGCCTACATCAATGCCCACAGTAAAGTGTATATCCATTTATGGATTACAGATTGGGTTTTCTGCACCCACAAAAGAAATGCCTCCTCAGCAACAACTTTGGGTTCCTAAACTGTACTAAACTGGCACTTCAGCAGCAGATGCTAATAAAAATAGAATAAATGACTGAAAGAAATTTTATGTATAATTGATTTAAAACTTCATGTGTCTTCTGACAAGTGTAAAAACATTCCAAAGTCATACAAATACAAGTGACCCAACAATTCTAATGACATAGTCCATGGTACAATAAAATGAAATCAGCACATAGCAGGGATTATCCATTTTATTTTCTTTAGAAATGGATCAATGAAACCACTGTGCTCCAGGAAGACATTAAAAAAAATTTAATAGGACTTCTACACCAGGTAGCCTTCCCCTTAACAAAGTTGTACATTGCTTAAAACAATGCAGATTTGATCTGGAATAACAGAAACATGAATCCAGTGCCACCCCAGAGCTACACTGATAGCAAATGCATTCACAAACAAACCTTCCCCCCCCATTCCTCAAAACACCTGCAGAGCCCCATTTCTACAGCTAGCTAAAAATATTCTTGTTAAAATAGAAAAAGATCTGTCTACAAAAATTTGGGGAAAGTCATGAAATTTCACCTAAATTGCTTTGCAGAGAACTAAGTACGATGATAGATCAGTCTTCCCAAGACTTTCCCTTCCAAGATTTCACCCGGATTTTGGCGTTCCTAAAAATAGTCCAACATTGCCACCGTGTGGTCAGAGATGGGCACGCTCATCGCGACAGCTGCGTACGACGTCTCTCAGAGAAAATCCATGACAAATACCTAGCCAATGAATAACCACACTGCAAGTAAAAAAGGAAACTGAATTCTGAGAACTGAGTCCTTATGCAGGGAAACCAATTCTAAGTATGGATCAATGTAAGAAAAATAATTTAAGATATTTTGTGATTAAGTCTTGAGTATCGTGACGCTCCCCTCCCTAAAGGCACAATCTGTTTCTGCTCACACAGTACAGCAGGTACTTGCCCAACAAGCAAAACCTATGTGTATGCAAAATGCCCAAGACCATTCATTTCTTTAAACAACAACGCACTTGAAAAATTTGAAACCTTTATCCTGGAGTTCAGGAAGAAATAGAAATTGAATTTAAAAGTCATCTTTCACATAGACTTTTTCATTGCCGCCTTTCTCACACTGAAGAGATATGCTTCATAAATAATATTTAAGAAGTTGTCATCATTCTGAAAAACAAAACAAGTAATTGTTAGTGCATGACAGGCATTCCGAGTAAAGAGATCAGAAGGTTTTTCCATTTCATGGACCAGATACTTTTTAACCTTAATCTATTTTAAAAAGTGAGCAATAGGAAGGCTATTTCCTTTACCAAAAATACGTATTATTTCCAAGCCTTGCTAGTAGCCTTAGAAGAACTGGACATGAATATAAACTTTACTGCAGCAAACATGACTGTATCTCTGTAAGAAGTAATGAGTACACAGAAAGCAGATTTTCCAAACTCACAGTGGATTGAACTTCAGTTCACTATTCTTGCATGGTAATGTGATGATGATACAATCCTGTAATTTCTTCTCTTTGCCCTCATTTACCTAGGGACTTCCTTAAGTAGTTTCCTCCATTAGGTCAGTGATAATTCCAAGCATGTGTGAAGGAACAGTGAAATACTCTGGGTTTTGATCCTATGCTAAATCCTAACTGGGCAAACCCTTGCATCTTGTTTAGCTCTTTTAGACTTAATGCTCCTATCGTTCTGACGCTTGTTTCATTTTTCCCTTCTGAAGTTGTTTGCAAGAATGGGTTAATCCACACTAAGAAAGAATGTCTTAAGTAGCTCACATAAACATATGAGGATAATTAAAATCAAGATACTATTTGACGAAAATCAGGAGCATCTGAGATTGTAGTTTTAGTGTAATGGAAAATAACAGGTATGAAATTGGCAGTAAATAATTTCCAGGTAACTCAGTTAATCCTAACTACCACCAAGAACAGCAGGGTCAAATATACATTTTTAAAAGTGCAGTTTCAGAGAGTAAAATCCAATTTTCTTTGACTAGTTTCCTTTTTAACTTCTGATATGGTTTTACTACTATCCAGATACACGAAGTATGTAAAGACTGGATAATGTGGTATTTTTGGTTTTTAATCCCAAACTAAAAATACAGGGAAAAAATGAGAAAAGCCTCTAATTTGTTAAGGATACTATTTTCTCCTGGATCTATAACTTAAATCGCATTTTAAGTAACTTCAGTATTCCAATAATGACTTTTATTTTTATTTCAAAGCCATACAGGCACATTGTTTTGGCCTACAAACTGGATTCTTAAAACTGTGTCTCTATTCCTTATGCTCTATAGACAAGTCTTTAGTTATATAATCTCTCCTCAACTTCTACTCTTCAGATATTCATCGGATGGAAAGTTAAGGAAAAAAATATTCATAACCTCTCATACCGTCCCAGAGCAGTAAACAATCATCTCATACATAATGTTAATGCTTTGTCACATTTAAACCTGAAAAACTGCGGCAAAAAAAAATTTAGCATTTAAACTAGAGAACTACATTGAGTAAACTGAACTAGTATATTTTTAGGCTAACCAACCTGTATTTTAAAGTTGCTCATGCTCATCCTGCAATTTTAATTTCCCATCTGAATTTCTCTTACTGCTAACACACATCTCTGAAATATTTGGCAGCTAGGATAACCACCCATTATTTATCCTTAGCTAAAAATATAATAGATATATCTCTGGCTCATAGGCCAACCTTATGAAACTTCCAGTCATCTTTGTTCTTTTCTGCCAAATTTATTACCTTTCCTGAACCCCAAATCAGATCCGCTAATCAAAATGCAGTTAAGCCAGCAGGGTGCAAGGAGAGGCTATCACAACCCCAGCCTATGTCATAGTGCAACGTTAACGTGCAGTCACAAGTAGCACAGCTTCCAACACATATTTTAATTATTCATTCAGGCTCTAGACAGACATGTAACCAACTATAGGGTGCTTATATCACAATGGGAATCAGGATTTTAAGCAAAGTAGATGAATTCTTGGCGCTTTACCTGGATCAGGTGTAGAAGTGTTTCCTGCAGCTGCATCTTCGTCATTGAGCTGCTGTTGACCACAGGTGGCTCTGGGGTTTGCAGTGGCAGGAGAAGGCCAGCTGAGCTAGCAGCAGGTTCTTGGTTTGCTGCTGCTAACCGCCCACTTTCATTTGCTTTTGGTGGAGCCGGTGTGGACTGAGTGAACACCATTGGGGACATCAACAACGTAGGAGTCACAGTGGCAGGAATGTGTTGAGGTGAGATTACCTGTCCATATAAAAAGAAAGTCATCAATTAAACCTATCTGCTTAATTCTATGCGAGTAAAGATGATGAAAACTGCGGACTGATTGGCAACAGGTACAGAGACTGCTGGAGATTGATACAGTTGTGTTAAACTCCAGCTCAGGACCACCTATATGATCTATTTCCAGATTAAAAGGTCTTCCATCCAATCTGAGATTGCAGCAATGGATTCAAGAGTGATTAAGTCTATCTGATAGGCAAATGATTTTAGTACAAGAGCATTTTATTACAGAAATCAAACTATTATTAAATATCAGCACTCTTACAGAGTGCAGCTGTAAAGTCTGGTACATAGGGACAGTAAGTCATTAAGTTTAATCTTTGAGAATACACTTACATGCAAATATCACTACTAAAGACTAATCTTTGTATGTAATACTAAAAAGTATTTTCCAATTATAACTTTCAAATTACTTTATATAAGTATATATTTCTTTCTTCTTATTTAACTTAACAAGAGAGGAAGGAAAACAGAGATTAATTGATTTGTCTAAAGAGCCACAGTGAGCTGGTGGCACTGTCAGAAACAGAACTGACTCCTAACCAACACACAGTTGACAAAAATCAAAAAGGTCCTCAAAGAGAAGGAAAACCTTGATGCTGCAGTAGTTCTGCAAGTTCCCTCAGTATCATATACATGCCAACCTGCAAAGATATGTGTCAAAGAATTTTTATTTTTAAATTTCACAATGCATCTTGGAACTGTAAAACATGCAGGACTAGCAAATACTTTAACATACAACATAATGCAAAGTTTATTCACTCAGTTTACAGGTATTAGAGCTCTCTCCAAGTAATTCTAGTAATAAATCTTAATCCTAATCAGCCATCTCCTCACTATTCAAGTATCCAATCTTTTTTTCAAAGAACGGAACGTACAAAGTAATTGATACGAGCTCACCAAAGCTTCTCTCTTTTGGACTGAAACATGATTTATTGCTACTGTTTGAAGGTGAAAGGCTATTGAATCACTTCGCTCTGTGTCCTGGGTCACATTTCAGTTTTGGAGAACAATTAAAATTAAGAAAATAAAACTGAGGTTTATCTCCTAGGTATGCAAAATAATGTAGCTTAGTATTAAAGAACATCCATATTTTTGTAGCTTGCCTTACTCCTAATTATGATTGTTCTCCACAAGACATTTCTGAACAACGTTAGTTAGACTACAATACAAAGAGAAATAGAAAGAAACAATGAGAAATGAGATCTCATGCTGTTTTATGCAAAACTTAAGGAAGTAGGAAGACTAGGGATCAGGAAAGACTCATGGATATTAGAAAGCATGCAATATTCACCTAATGCAAAAATCTCCCAGCTCACATTTTAGCTAAATATTGTTTCTGTTTCTCAAATATAGAGAACTACTTAAAAACAAAGCTTTTGACCTACAGCTTTTTTCCTACCCCATGGGATGTAATCATAACAGCAATATTCAGGTCTGTGTTACAAGTTCCTTAATCAGTATTAAGGTATTCCTAACTCATCATAGGTTTGCTTCAAACTGTAAGGTAGTCCATATGTTTGTGCACTTATGCTTGAAAAACAATGTTCATTTTAGAAGGAAACGAATATAAGTACAAAGTGACATGCCTCTGCGAAGCAAGATCTTCAGACTGTGCACAGATGTTCTCCTGTGAGAAGACTGTTCTTTAGCCTGTGGAAGACTGACCACCTCTGGACACTTAACACAACACTTCTGCTCTACCCATCCAAGCAGCTGAAGTAAGTTCTCTTTAATTTACCTCAAGCAAAATTGGCAGGGTTTGCTTAAACCAGATAATTCTTTGTAATGTGATTTAAAGAATGCATATACAAACTGACCTCCAAGGGCAGGAACCTCCAGCAAAGGGATGGTGGTGAGCAGCTGGAGGAAATAAACTGTCCCACTAATACACTATGACAGACTATAACAAAGACCTAGATGATAGGTCCTTCAAAATCAAAAGACATTTCTCTCTAGAGTCCAAGGCAAATACACAAAACCTGAGACAAACTGTGCTCTTAATAACATACAGTTACTACCGTCAAACATGTATACATGTTGTGGTGTAAAAGACATACAAAAATGTATTTGTTTTCTCTGGATGGAAACGGCTTTTTGGTAGGACTTGCCAAGCATATGGAAACTATACAGAATAAGCAATATTGCCATCTACTGGTGACACAGCTAATATCTACAGGTTACTGCAAAACTTAAAATGCTTCTGTCAAAACGGAAAATATATGTATTATTTTTTCAGTGTGCAGCATTTGTTTCTGTATGAAAACATGAAAATGTATTTTTTGCTAACAGTTTGTGCTCAAAGCTTCTGCCATTTAACAAACTTTTACATAAACGACATGGTTTTTTTAAAACATAAAGGCAAATTTTCATTTTAGACTTAGTTCAGATCTCGTTCAGTCACTGGGATAACTGGCACCCACCAGAAAATGGGATGTTGATCTTGGCATTACTACTGCAATTCCTATAGCACCATGCTTTTGCTGAAAGCACTGAAAATGCTCTATAGGGACATTAACAGCCTTTGCGCCAATCTTTTAGCTTTGAGTAATTTCTCACAAGACGTAACAGCCCTTCCAAAATGCTGTTGATCAACTTCTTTCCCACAGAATCTAACCTGAGTTGCTTGTTCATCCAGTCTCTTCTGAAATATCTCCAGCTTTATCAGGTCAACATTTAAATCTCTGAGTCACTAATAACAGAGTAGGAGTCTGCCATCAGTCATGCAGCAATGAAGTAAGAACAATGAAAAATCTGCAAAATAATCATTGCAGCATATAGTATATAGTATTCCTTCTCTGAAGCACAAATGCTAAGGTATCCGATATTCTGCTTGGCTGCTAGCAGCTAGATGATATGATAGCTGGCAAATTCACATAACACCATGAACTAAGCAATGCATTTGATCTCCTGTAATGCAAACTGGCAGCCTTTGTTGCTTCCTACACATGCAGAATCCCACATGCATCAGGTCCTCCTCTGGAACATCAGCACCCAGTGGGTACTGTGGGTCTCTAACTGTTTCTAGTGGCATTACTTAAAACTGAGAACATTTAATCTAAAAACAGTTCAGAAACTTTAAAGACAGCTACTATTAAAATAAAGCCAACTACAATGCTAACATTGCTTTATCTTTCAAGTATAATTAGGAATGTTTTAATTGATGTTCAACTACAGAATCTTAAATTACTTTTCAAAACAAGTTTAATGTACCTATTTGCATTCCTCCTGTGCACGTTTACAACCTCATGCTGAAACTGCAGTCAGGACAATTGAGAGGTAATGGTGCAATGCTCGCACCAAAAATACTCGGTACCATGCACATCTTCAAAAGATGTAACACTACGTATGAAATACATTCTTGATGGAAAATGCTCCAAGAAATGAGAAAAATGGGTTGTAAGATAAGTGGTCTTCTGAAGAAAAGATAAATTTGTGTGAAGATTATTGTAAGCACATTTAAAACTATAACTCTGATTAACATAAACACTTAAGCATGCATGTATCTATAATCAGGATAACTCATGCCTAACACTAAGCATATGCTTAAAAGCCCACTGCAGAGTAATGCTATTTTATTGCATCTTAAGCACACATTATTCACAGTCCGCATAAGGAATACTTCACAGAATAGGGCTGGCACCAGACCAGACTGAATGCTTTCAAGTATTCTTTTTTTTTCTTTTTTTTTTTTTTTTTTTTTGGGGGGTTAACTATCTGTCCAAACATGGTTATTCTTTTTTTTTTTTTTTTTTTTTTTTTTTTGTGTGGTGGTTGTGGGTTTTGGTTTTTTTTTTTTTTTTCTTTTGGGAACTGGTCGCTTCATTTCCATGTGGGAGATCACAGTTCTTACACCATATGGAGATGCAACAGAAGCCAATTTAAACTTGGACTTGTAATGTGTCAATTGTGGAAGAGTATTGCTTTTTCTTAGTGCTGCTGATGGATTTAGGGCGTTCCTTCAATATGATTTTTCCAACAACAGACACTGTCCAGATATCTCCTTATTCCTGTCAGACTTTTTAGAATTTGCTTTTTCTGTATGCTGAATTGTAGTAGAAGCAGCAATACCAAAAGATAAATAACTACAGAGAACAAAAATTTTGCTGCATTTGTTGTCAGAATCTGCTTTGATCAATTTTGCATGAGCATGTGCAGATGTATTTGTGCCAATTCAATTTCACTCGAATGCCTGTCTGCAGGCATGGCAGCACTTAAAGCCTCTGGTCTACAGCAAGGATGATATTATAAAAAGATTAACGCTGGTTTTAAAAAGTTGTTTCAAATTTTTATCTTCCAATTTTTTCTTTCAAAGTAAGCATATTTCATGTGGCTAATTCATTACATTCTACAGGAATAGAGGCTCATTCCTTCATTTTTAGCCTCCCCTCTTTTTCTTTTTTGGCAATCTGCCACATGTGAAAGAGGCCATTCCTTCCAGATTGCAGAGCTTTAGGAGTTCTAAACAGTAATTAGTCATACTTTCATTATAATTTTGAGTCTATGTATTAAATCTTATAAGCAATATTAAATGTGTCGGAAGAACTGCATCTTACAGTGTCCGGATAGCAGCTGTGACTGTGCCAGTCCCTTAAGCCACTCCTAGGCAGTCTCAATCTACTTGGTCTGCACACCGCCATGCAAAGTGAAACTGAGAGCCTGCTTACTTGCCTTGTTTTTTTTTTTTTTTTAAAGGCAAACTTGCAGCAATAATCACAGTGAATGAGACTTGTTCCAGTGAAGATTTTTCTATTCTCACAAGCTATTGTTCTATTCATACTCAAGCAGTAAAATTGCTGAAATTGCATTATGTCAGACCTTAGTAATTCCCTTTTCATATTGCAACTAATGCTGGCATAATTTTCTTTTTTAAACATACATAAAGTCATTAGCCATGCATCTATATGGATTTTTAATTTGAAAAATATATCAGCGTATTTGTCATTTTTTCTTTATGCATACTGATTTATAATGTATAGCTTGGCACTTGCCTCTTCACTTTTTACCTTCAAAGTAGAAATGTCTTATGTCTCCATGCTATCAGTATATGTACCAGTGAATCAGACAATCTCTTTCATTTATAGCAGGCAAGTTCCATTCCCAGTGAAAACAGAAGTAAATTTTTGTGACTCTGGATCCTCTTTTTTTTCATTAGCACTCCACCAGAGAGTCAAGAGTACCATCTGTAAGCAACTGATCTTGAATACTTTCAATGACTAATCCCCCCAAAACTCTTTCACGCAGATTCAAAGTCATACTGCTTTAATTAAAGGAATAAAAATAATGATGGTTATTTGCTATATCAAATTTATCTACCTCTGACCTCTCTCACGGAATTAGAAATCTTGACCTGTCACACTGTTAGTGACAGATATGGCCCTTAATTGTTAAATGACTGTTTCAGCCTCTTGACGTGTAGCATAACTTTCTAGAATAAGGAGGATTCTTGGAGCATGCTGAAGTATCCTGTAGTCTTTCATTCAGGTTTTTAAGAAGCTGCAATAGAAAAGCAGCTTTTGAACTCTACACTGAAAAGGTGAATGCTTTTTCATTTGGATAAGTAACTTCTAGACTCGAGTACAAGTCAGACTCCAGTACAACAAAAGGCTTGTGGACAGTCTGTCCACAATAAAGGAAGTTAAAAGGGGCTTAGATGCATCCCCAACAAGACATTTAAAGACATTCAAGTGTAGAAGATCCTACAGAAAATGAAGTTGTTAACAAAGACAGCAGCTGTCCAGGATGGGTTATTTTGTAATTGCACATGATGCTTTCCTGAAGAACAGAAAAATACACTCATGAGAGAGGCACACAATCTCTTGATATCTCCTGAAGTTTTTAACACACCAATCTAACTTTTAGGGTCACAATCACCAGAATTATTTTTTTCAAAATAATACATAGCAAATAAAAAATAGCTAATGAATAGCTAGAAGTAGCAATTATGGTGCAAGACTAACTAATTCGCCAATATACAAATACTTCAAAAAACTGCTGTTAGAAAATAAGTGACCTTTAAAGCACCTTTAGCAACTGGCATACAAAGGAATGCATACCTGCCCAGAGAAAGCTATGAATAATTTGGTAAGAAACTTAAACCCAAAATACTACACTCAGTAACCAGCAATTACACACAACAACCTGAGACTAAGCATGGCAACTGAAAACTAGGTGACTTTTCAAAGTGCCTCTAGAAAAACCCAAGACTGCAGTATTTTTGGTCATTATAGATGTGCAAGAGATGTAGCCTTCAGTATTTAAAATATCACAGCCTGGTAAATCAGAATTTACTTGATGTTGTTAAATTATTACCTGCAAAATGAATGATATGCAACATGTGATAAGGCAGTAACAAGAATACACCGGCCAAAATGAAACAAAGACTAAGCTTACAAAACACCAAGTTCAAAAGATTGCTAGACTTTTATTTATTTATGTTAAATATTGAAGTTTCTCATTTACCTGAAAGAGAGCGCTCTGTTTTTCTGTACCTGGTGCCTTTTCTATCCAGGAATCCAGTGGTTTCAGCGTATTGGTATTCTGAGTAACAACAGGAAACTTAGCTGCCAAGGTTGGTCGGCTGGATACATGCAACTGTTGTTCTTGTTGCACTATCTGGAGTTTTTTCAATAACTCTTGAGGTGAAATCACCCCAGAACTGGCTGCTTGATTGCCAGAGAGAGAAAGCGGCTGTCTAGGAAGTTTGGATTGTTCTTTACCAAGTGTCTGTGACTCTAAAGTCTGGCTTGGTAGGGAACCATTAAAATATACCAAAGGTGGCTGGCTCATGTTATTTACTGTTGCTGCTGGTGCTCCCACAGTTGCTGAACACAGAAGCTGTCGAGTTCACAGATCCTGTTGCACTGGGGTCCATTTTAGTCACTGACCCTGACTGACTCTGTAATTTCTGTAGTAAACTCTGAGTGCCAGCAGTATCCTGAACTACATGAGATGTTGCAATACCATGAGAAGTCACAGGCTGGAAGAGTCCTGTGAAAGTCTCACCCACAGGGTGGATATTGCCATTTTCACAGAGTCGGTTCTCAGGAAACTCAGCAAGTGGATGAAGGTCTGTCCCACGCACCATAAGCTTCTGAATGGCCGGGCAAAGCTGCTTCTCTGCAGAAGGCGAATGTCTGCTAGGTTCTTCATAGGACAGTGAACGTACTACACCTTGCCTAACAGGAAGATTCTCTTGATGCTGTTTATTAAGCGGTTCTGAGCCATCTGGCTTTTCTTGTTTTCCAAACAGTGCTGTCAAAGACAAGTGCTGTGGTTCAGGATCCAGATTCTGTAATGGGACAAAGAATAAAAGTAAACACAGTTCCCTCATGCATAAGTTACTTTAAGTAGCGACAGTATTTAGCCAGCACTATTCAAGGAAAAGCTGAGAAAACTGCTACGCTTTTTTCTCCCAAGAGGATTTTTAATAGTTTCGTCACATAGGAAGGGCAAGAAGACAGTTGTCAAACTGCTAATGTGGGAGAAAATCAGTGAATCTGAGAGATAGCCATGGCTTCATTTTAAATACCATGAAAGAGCATCTTCTCTTTCAGCCATCAGTACATTATTAGTAAGGTCAGAAATCTCCCCATGTACGAAGTAGGGCCACTTCTTGTGCATCTCCCTGTCACAGCTGAATTCAGCTTTTAGGATTTGGCAGTGTGATTTAGCTTGAAGATACATCAAGAGACTTTTCTTTATTAAGATTAACTGAATTCACCTGAAAAAAAAAAGAACACAAAAACTGTAGTCCAGCAATTGCCCAGACCATATGATTGCAATCAAAGCAGCATCTGAAATTTGAAAGATTAGTACTTCTTTGTTGCATCAGGCTAAGTATGCCTGTGATTTACATGCTTCCACATCATATGGTGGGGGTTGGGGAGCTTTCATAAAACAGATTAATTTTGCATTAAAATCATTCTTTACAGTGGTTCCACCTCAAATTCTTGTACTGATGTCCCAACTCGATCAAATATGCCTACACAGTTACTCGATTACAGCAGCACTAGTCAGAACACACAAAACATTTTACCTTGCTTTGATGAGATATTCGTTGATGCTGATTTTCACTAGGCTTTACTGGAATTGGTTTGATTAGGTTGGGGTTGTTATAGATCGCAGAGGAGCTGGTTATTTGTTTTGGCTCTGAGCAGGTCTTACACTGCAACAGAAAAGAAGTATTTTTTAGTAAGTGTGACAATATCTTTACCCTTAGTTTTCCACTATAGTAAAATACAGACATAGCCAGGTATTCAATAACCAAAAATACCAGTTGCAGCACTGATTATGAAATATTATGCTATTGAAAGGACTATAACAACTGCAATCTAATTTTCTAAAACCACAAAACATATGTAAAAATAAACACCTGATTTCAAGATTTCCTGAGAATAAGGCTTCCCTCTAATCTAAATCTGTTCTCTTTCTTATCTTCCGCTTTTCCTGCACTTAAAAAATCATAAAATAATTTTTAAAAAGCACCTTAGAAACCAAGCAACAGACATGCTTTTCCTGCATCAGTAGGCAGCTAGAAGTAGTTTAGATATATGAAGGACTAATGTGCCCATAAAGAACATTTAAAATGCTTCCTGTTAAAAACTGGAATTATAACTCAAACTCTTTTACATAAATATTCCAAATTGTGGGAACTTGGAGGATGCATAAACCCACATCAAAAAAAATTAAAGATTTAATCAATTTGTAGAATCAGTACGTTTTCTTATTAAATATGACAGGATTAATAACAATATTTATAAAAAGATGGGCAGAGACAGATGACTAAAAGTGACCAGGGACATGGAATAACTGACATATGAAGACAGAAGGGCATGATTTAATTCAGGAAAAAATGCACAGAAAATGCTGCATGAAAGAAATAATAAATTGAATAGGAAAAGGTGAATAAGATAGTCTTAGTTACACTGTACAAAAAATAAGAATATAGTCAATGAAACTAAAAAAGCATTCGGTGTACAAGGGATGCTGTTGTCAGTAGAAAAGAAAACAGTATATTAGAAGTCATTGTTGCTTGATACAGTGAAACCAAGAAACTGGAAAGATTTTTTAAAGAATTATCTAATAAAAAAATAATCCTATCTAACAAGATTATTCATAGTTAATTACCTGAATTTGATGGGCTCTAAATTTTATGACACAGGACTCATGGCTGGGTAAGGAATGACCTGTTTTGCCTTCTCATTCTTTTCTCCAAAGAGCCCAGTCTTGTGCATTACTGGGGACAGAACTCTGGACTGGCCAGACTGCCATATGGACACACAGCAGAGCCACTGCTGAGCAATTATGAAAATGCCAGTGTCCTTTCCAGAACTTTCTGAGACAAACTCCTTAGGATGCAAATGTGTTCGATGGGAGTGGGGGTTATTTTCTCAAACATACAAACCCGACCATTTAATCCATTTCTGACACCTATCACAAGAGTAAACAACGACACATTAGTTCCAGGGCTGCTCAGTAAAACAGAACTGGAGTTCTCCAGGGGACTCAAGGGACTCTCCGAGAGTGCCTTCTTTTGCAACATTTGTCCTCAGGAATCCCAGGCCTCTGAGACTGGTAGGAAAGTCTGGAGTGATAACACTTACCCTTGGTAGGGGAGGATCAGGTTAGGTAGCATGTAAGCAAAATGGACATACACAAGTCCGTGGGACTCCTAGAGCAGAAAGAGCTGCCTCTCTCATTGTGAAAGCACTCTTTATTTTTGAAAGGTAATGGCAATTGGGGGAGTTTCCCAAGGACTAGAGAAAACAAGTATCAGTATTACCTTCAAGAAGAGTAAGAAGGAGGATTTGGGCAACTTCAGGCCTGTTCGCTTCACCTCAATTGCTGGGAAGGTGATGAAAAAAATGGCTTCCTACTGGAAGCCATTTTTAAACATATTAAGGACAGGAAAGTGACTGGGAGTAGCCAGCACCAATTTCCAGCAGGGAGATCATGCCTGATCAACCCAATAGCCTTTTACACTTAGATGACTGGCTCAGTGGATGACGGGAGAGCAGTGGATGTTGTTTACCTTGATTTTTGCAAAGCTTTTGACACTCTCTCCCATAACATCCTCAAAGACAAACTGATGAAATGCAGACTAGGTAAGCGGACAGTGACGTGGGCAGAAAACTGTCTCATCTGCTGGACTCAAAATATTGTTGGCGTGAAGTCCAACTGGAGGCCAGTCACTAGTGGTGTACCCCAGGGTTTGACATTGGGGTCAATACTGTTTAACATCTTCATTAATGACCTGAATTATAGGGCAGAGTAGGCTTGCAGACAATATAAAACAGGGATGTGTAGTTAATAGACCAGATGGTTGTGCTGCCATTCAGAGGGACCTTGACAGGCTGGAGAAATGGGCTGACAGGAACATGAAGTTCAGTAAAGGGAAATTAAGGAAGAATAATCCCATGCAGTACAGGTTGGTGCTGAGTGACTGAAAAGCAGCTTTGCAGAAATGAACCTGGGTGGACAAGAAGCCGAATACGGATTGGCAACACGCCCTTGTGGCAAAAGAAAGCCAACAGCATCCTGGGTTGCATTAGGCAGAGCACTGCCAGCTGTTCAAGGGAGGTGATGCTTCATCTCCACTGAGCACTGGTGAGACCACTGGTTAGATCCTTCTACTGAGCACTGCAGTGCTATGTCCAGTTCTGAGCCTCTCAGCACAAGAAAGACACAGACATGCATGTGTGAGTTCACTGAAAGTCTATGAAGTTGATTTAAGCACCTGTCAAGCAAGGAGAGGCTTAGTCTCCAGAGGAGAAGGCTCAGGGTGTAATATCAATGTGTATAAATATCTGATGGGAAGAAGTAAAGACAACTGAGCTAGACTCTTCTCAGTGGTACCCAGTGAAGGCAAGAGGCAAAAGACAAAAAACAATATACAAAATCTTGTTTAAACTTAAGAAAAAACTTTTTTACTTTAAAGATGTTTGAGAACTGGAACAGGTAGCCCAGAGGGCTTGTGGAGTCTTTACCCATAGAGATATTTAAAACCTGATTTAACAGGGCCCTGAGCAACCCACTTTAGCCAATACTGCTGTAAACAGGGAAGCTGGACTAGACCATCTCCAGAGGTCCCTTCCAGTCTCGATTTTGTAAATCTCTGCTGAATAATCACCTTGTGGTTGGTCAGACAGTCAAGGACTTCTGCAATGAATTTCTGAAGACACAATCTTGCAAAGTAGAAGTGTAGTTCTACACATGCACCTGGCTTTCTTCTATTGTATGACAATTTTTTGTTCAAATGTTGCTCTTACAAAGAACTTTAAAGCATGCACAGACAACCATGCCATAGGGTAGTTCGCTATTCAGTTTGAAGAAAGAACAAGCACCCGTCTCTTCCTTCCTGCTATAGTCCTACTGCATAAAGTGAGAAACTTCCTCAAGCACTAGATACGAAAAAGCATGAAGAAAAAATTATTGACTTTTCCACTAATGCAGAGCTTCACAGCAAAATTGAGTTTCAGTTAAATAGAAAACCTTGTAGCAAGTATCTCATGGCTAATCTGAATAGGCCACGTTCAACATGCTCAACAGGACCCAGCAATGTGCGCTTGCAGTCCAGAAAGCCAACCGTATCCTGGGCTGTGCCAAAAGCAGCGTGACCAGCAGGTCAAGGGAGGGGATTCTCCCCCTCTACTCTGCTCTGGTGAGACCCCCCTTGCAGTACTGCCTTCAGCTCTGGAGTCCCGAACACAAGAAGGACATGGACCTCTTGGAGGGAGTCCAGAGGAGGCCACGAAGATGACCAGAGGGCTGGAGCACCTCTCCCGTGAAGACAGGCTGAGAGAGTTGGGGTGGTTCAGCCTGGAGAAGAGAAGGCTCCAGGGAGACCTTCTAGCAGCCTTCTAGTACCTGAAAGGGGCCTACAAGAAAGCTGGGGAGGGACTTTTTACAAGGGCATAGAGTGACAGGACAAGGGGCAATTGCTTTAAACAGGAAAAGGGAAGATTTAGATGAGATATAAGAAGAAATTCTTCCCTGTGAAAGTGGTGAGGCAGTGGAACAGGTTGCCTAGAGAAGTTGTGGATGCCCCATCCCTGGAAGTGTTCAAGGCCAGGTTGGATGGGACTTTGAGCAACCTGGTCTGGTGGAAGGTGTCCCTGCCCATGGCAGGGGAGTTGGAACTAGATGGTCTTTAAGGTCCCTTCCAACCAAACTATGATTCTATGAATATGTAAATATATTTAAACTCAGCTACACTTTTTGTCCTCTCTAGGGGAAAGAAAATTTAAAAAATCAAAGAAATAATTTTACTAGAATGTGGTATTCCATTCACCCAGAGCCTTGCTACCTATCTCACAGTGCAGTGCAAGTTTGATGACTAAAGAAGTCCCAAAATTCAAATAATGAGCTAAGTCCAAAGACTATTGATGGTAAGCAAAACATTTTTCTTTTAAAGCTAGTCCATGCTTACTTCCATTCTCTATGATTCAAAGCCTGATTAATGGAAGCACTCGAAAGAAATCTACACTTAAGTTTCAGTCTTGCTAAGCAATTCCTATTTAAAATAGTTACGAATGGATTGCTATGCAAAATCATAACAGAAAGAAATAATGAAAAAAAAGTGTAGAAGACAAGCCTACAACACTAACATAGCTATTAAAGCTTTTACACTAAGGAAAAGTTTCCTTACCATTTATTAGCTCTGAGTTAAACTTATTACTGTACTGCTCAAACAAATTGTTTTCTTAGGTTCTTCCAAGCTTACACGTTGTTATCCTTGATTTTGAGGAACTTAATTTTTTGTTGTTGTTTTCTACAGGCTTTACTTTCCCCATCATTTCCAGGCAGCTCGCATGGACTCTCAACAATGTCCTAGTATGGAGCCTTCTACAACCTCATCAACTTTTTACAAATTTTATATACGCTAGGACAAATCACTGAATTATTCTTAAATCACTTTCCCACTCAGTTTCTGACTAGTGACTTATGTTGTCTCTCATTCACTTAATGAGAGTTAAGCATCTTACCAATTATCAGATTAAAATTTTTCTCATAGTCCAAATAAGCGCTTCCTGTAGCCCCTATTCAATCTACACTAAAACAAGTGAAGGTAATTTTCTTTTTCAGTTGGACAGATCCTACATGATACTACATAGACCAAAACCACACTTCAGTAAGATTAAATGGCTTTTTTTCTGCCAAACTGTTAGCTTTCTAATGATGCTGCCTTTTCTTCAATATACCCCCTTATTGCTATTTTTCAGTATAGCTTTTTGGGCAAAAAACATATAAACATGTATTTAAACTTTTTTCTTTAACATGAGGGATAACATATTCTTGTATATTTCACAATGATTTCTGTAGAATTTAAATAACACCCTTATTTCCCCAGGGTATTTTAATAGCCTGAATTCTTCAGAAACCTTGAGTACCTTACATTCCACTATCATACTCTGCCTGATAACAGGACTAAGCATGTAAAAATGAGGTGAGAAGCAGTAGCGTTTAAACAGAGTTATCACTATATGAGCATTTTTCAGGCCAAATTCCTCAGCAAAATGAACAGCAGTATACACACAGGCCTACAGAGAATGACACTGACCTGACTTGGTATCATTCCCATGATCTGATAACATGGCTAGTAGGCTGGTATCAAATACAGAGAAGTATGCTGAAGAGAAAAAAAAGCCTGTGATGATTTCAAAGGAATTTGTAACTATTCGAGCTCAGGTCATTTTGGCAGATGGGTAGCATGGCCTTGCTGATGAGTAAGTTAGGAGCATCAGCATGACATTTTAAGCAACCGTCAGGTGGACAGGTAAAGATATCCAATGCCATCATCAACAAAGAGCAAAAAGCAGCATGAAAGAAATGTCATCATGCTCTTTAGTGACAGAACCAGAAGAGTACTCATCACTACAACACTTGACAATTACTACATCTTGCTTCGCAGGTCTATCCTTTAGTCATATGTCTTGTTCAAAGTTATGCTCCTACCAAAGATGCATAAGAAATCAAAAGGTTCTAAGATCAAGGCAATGAAAGGCTAAGCAAGATTGGGGAGAAAAAAATAAATAAATAGAAGCATGTGGTGAATGTCAATCAAAAAGAAGACAACCATCACTGAGGATGTTTTAGGCAAGTTTGGTATTGTCAGAGACATTTGAGGCAAACAACTGCTCTATGTTGTGAGATTTCATAGTCTACCTGTACAGCATGAAGCTCAAGTTGAACAGGACATTCTCAAAGGAAACAGACAACAGACAAGCATGGTACTGCAGTACTGCCATTCTGCTGAAGCAAATACCATGTTGCATCCCAATCTCATGCTCTGTAGCAAAAACGTGACTTTGAGACACGTGAGCTGCAAAGACCTGTCATACAAGGAGGAGATACTAGAAGGTCTGATACAAGGAAAGAAGGTCAGCCAAGACCTGACAGAACTCAGAAGAGCTTTGTAGACAGATGTCTGTACTGAAAGAGATGAAGAGGACTTTGAAGTTGTCAGAGCTTGACTGCAGAGTTAAAAAGCCCTGGAAACTGGGGATTTCTACCCAGCTGATGGAAAGCAGCCACATTAATGAATAGTCACAGGAAGGCGTACAACGTGCTCAGCCAAAGAGAGGAACTAAGGAGGACAAGAATTGTGTCAAAGAGCAGTAGCAGCAAGGATTTCCAGTCAGAGCCCTGCTTAAGTGAGACATACAGAACCAATTCAAGCTGTTTAAGAATAGTAGCATAGACTCTGCATCATCCAGGCTGAGTATGGCACAATGTCCTCAGGAAAGCTAGGTCTTCTGGATCCTACTATCAAGTCCTTCACACAGTTAACAAATCAAAAGCTAAAGCACCTGAAAACTTAGAAACTATACTACTGTTTGGGTAGGGCAGTACTATTGGAACATTTTGCTGACAGTGAAGAAGCAGTCAAAGAACAGAAACAGAAGTCCAGAGGCCATGCTTGCTCACTACCAGAAATGATGTTCTTATCAAATGGTTGTGTGTCCTTAGTGATAAAGAAGGAAGCTTCAGTTATTTTGGGCACACTAACCAGACAAAGGACGTCCACCTAATCTGACTTTTAATACATCAAAGACAGTGTAGTAAATGGGTAGATGCTGTAGAAGAACCATGCAGTGCAGAGCTAAAACCACAGCTTGTATTGTAGTACAAGACAAGGCACAATGGTTAGAGAAACACATTTTGCCATGCTTCATTCTGTACCCAAGCAGCTCTTCAACTGTTTATCTCCCTAGCTATCATTATAAGGCCAGCTAATACCACTTCTTACCATAGATCAAGAGAAAGCAAGTACGTAAGAAGCACATTTTACAAAAAATACTTTAGCAGTTTAGAACTTAAAGTTCCATTAATAAAAAAAGCAGGGAAGGAAGCTATGTACTTCATTTTACCTGTAGCCTCTAAACATGTAACTTAATTTGGGAATAAGATACACCCTTCAAAGTTAGTTACACTCTTAAAAAAAAAAAAATCTCATCATAGGATTTAAAAATTGAGAAAAATTCCTTAGATGCTCTGAAAATTGATGTTCTTATTCTACAGCTCCCAACACATTAAAACACTCTCTTCTCTGAAACCACACAGAATTCAAAAAGGAGAACAACACATATTTTAACTGATTTCAGCACATCAGCATTGTAAGTCACAAGACATACACTGGCAAGGAAGTAGATGTCATAAAGCAGCCAAAAAGCATGACTGCTCTGAAACATATTGACATTAAATACAAAAACGGTTGTCACTGCCTTTATTTATCACACCCTTCTTAATTTTATATTACTAACAAAACAAGAAAAAACACATAGCCAGTTCTTAAAAGGTCAGACAATCCTAGCACTCGTGTCCAGATAAAGAGGAAGTTTTTATGTTATTTCCTTAGCAACCCCTCAAAACCAGAAAGATTAAAGATGAAGTAAGGAGTAAATTTGCAAAAGATCTTACCTGCGGGGGGTGAGGTGGGGGGGGTGGAGGGGGTCAAAAAACTATTATTTAAACAACAGATCTAGAATTTCCTCTCCTTTGTCTTGATTTTCTGTGTGCTAATATAGAAATGGAAGGTAACTTTTTTTAGATTTATTACCTCCTTCTCATAGAATCTGAAGACAGTCTAATATTTTCATTTTCCATTTACAGAATCACAGAATCGATTTGGTTGGAAGAGGCCTCTGGGATCATGGAGTCCAATCTTTGCCCTAACACCACCGTGTCAACTAGACCATGGTACCATTACTGTATTTTTAAGGTTATTTAATGAAAACTGCTTAAACATTTCATAATATCTCAAATCACACTCTTTTATGCCAAGACTAGATAATGATTCAGTATTAAAACATAGAAAATACACAGGTTTTGGAGGTGTTTGTCCACTATAATACATTAAATCCCTATTACAGAAAATACAAAGATCCTAAGCTTCAAAAGAAGCCATACCACCAGAAAAAGGGTTATATTTCACTATAACTCAAACAGTTTGCTATTGTCTTACTGAGGATCTTATTAGCAGCCACGTTTTAGAAAAAAAAAATTTGTCTTTAAATTGCTTATGTTTAAGATATATATTTCTAGACTCAGAACACTTATGAGCTTTATTATCGCATGACAACACATATGAAATACAGGAAACAGCAGCAGGAACCTGCAGGCTCTGTAACAATTTGCAGCATATATATGAATAGTTAAAATTATTAGATTTTTATTCCCCAAAGTAAAACATTTTTGATTGCTCAATAATAGAGAACATTATTAGTCCATTACTTCTTTATTTAGAAGCCTCAGAAGACTAAAGCAGCACAGGGCTGAAATCATACTACATTTCAACCTTTTCATTTCCTTCCATTAGTGTTTGAAAGTAGCTAATAACCACAATTAAAAGCAGTAACTTCACTGTTAAAGGTCTCCTCTGAAGGAAGTTATCTGTACAAACCACTGAAACTATTAGCAGGTTTGATTACTTCACCTATAAAGAGGACACAACTTCCAGGTGCTACTCAGTAAGCAATAAGCACAAGAGCTCTAAGGGTCAAAATTAAAGCCAATTTATACTTGTTCCTACCCCTAGCATTCAACAAATAATCAATTATATACATGTTCTCCTTTCAGAAGTTTTTATTGATGACATTCATTTCTTTTGAACCTTTAGCAAATTCTGACAAAACTTTTGTACCAGCCACTTCTACACAAAATGAGAGAGCACATTGTCCAAAATCAGCTTCACTTTGAGTAAAACTATTTAAAAATAAAACAAAACAAAATCTTTTATGTTTTAAAATGTAAAGTGTGAACAAGTTAGCATCATAGTATTGCCAAAAAGAAATGTCCTCTTTTTATAGACAGCAAGTCTCACCTTGGTATACTCATCTTTGGCCTTGGTAAGCATCCGTAAGATATCCACTTCTTTGTTATTACCAGAATTCATGATCATTGGGGACACTCCTGTTCCCGTGCCCTGCTGTGCTTTGAATTGTTCC
>NW_009633023.1:0-27531 GCF_000690535.1 Cariama cristata | reverse complement strand
CCTGCTGAGTTAGGCTGAAAGTTGGAGGTGAGAGAAGAATATACAAGACAAAAATCAGATAAAATATAAAAAGTCTAACCACAACTACTTTACAATAATTAATCAAAACTCAAACATTTTCATTTTTCCTCCATCTACATTTAAACATGTGTAAAAAAATCTCTATTAAAAGATCTATATTAAACCATAATTTGACCAGGCGTGAGATTCATTTTCTGCAATCTTCAATATGCTAGGCCATAAACTAAAATTTCCAGAACTCAGTCAATTTCTATACTGAGAAGGAGTAAGGAATTTATAGTGTTATTCAGTTCTGTTGGTGGTGGAGGATGGCAAACACCCACAGATCAGTCATTAACTACTAGTAAATGACCAATTTCCTGCCCCAGGTGTTTTATTATTATTGTAGAATGCTGAGAATTAAAACACATAGCCAGCTGGCTGAGCAACAGGGTATTTTTTATCTATATGAAACACTGCTATTATAAACCACTACGCATGGTTTACAATTGCATGAATCCTCTGAAAACTAGTTTTTATTGTAGTAAATTACCAGTTTGAGAGTACCTAATCACCACCAACTGGAACTTGAGCTAGTTAACTAAAATTAGTTGTCAAAAACTTGGGCTTCCTAGGGTTCATTGCTTATTTCTGTAAATTCATCCCCATCAATTATTTCTTGGGTCACAACTGACTCATTTTAGAGCTGTAGCATATACAGCAAAACCAACAAAAAACCCTAAACAAACCCCCACCATTGTCACAGTCTGTGTTTCACAATGTTTTGTCACTGCAAAATGAAAAGCAGCAGGTATTACTTTAAGAAGAGATATAGAGGAAACACGACTACTTTCCCATCCAGTATTTTATAACAAATCCTATCTGGAACACAGTGGTAGAAGAGTTAAATCACTTTGCTATGGATCGAGATGTGCAAGGATGCGCCTTGTTTGGACTTGTACTGCAGGGAACACAAATGGGCTTTTGGGTACTTGGTAACTTTGGCAATCAAAATTGTTGTCGCTTCCTCAGCATGCTTCTGGCTACAGAAGCTGTTAAGACTGGGACAGATGATCTGAAAAGGAGAGATTCACACGTCTGACAGTGCCTTTGCGTTGCGCTCTGTTAGTACCTAATGCTGTCAGCTTGACTGTATCCACCTCCCATGGCTTTTCTTGGGATGACAAAGACCTGGCTCTACATCAGCCTTCCTCCTTCCTCCTGTCCCTTAAAAGAATTGTGACACAATGATATGTCCAACCCTCTATACTGCAGGCAACGGGTATATCCAATCTCTGCCTGTTCCTATTGGGCCTCTTTACTATATCCTCAACATTATAGCTCTAAAAAAATTTACGTTGTATATGTTGATAAAATCTTTAAGACTTCAGCTCCTTCCTCCTCCAAACAAACATGAAAACCTGCAGAATATAGTCATAAGAAAGGGATCATTGCAAACAAGCCCATCATTAGGCCAACCAGAGGGTAGAACAGAACGAGCCCTGTCCATCCTGGACACGTGAAGAAAGCAGTGACAGTGAAAAATCTATCCATGATATTATTAAATTAAAATACAGCTGAGAATATAGTTCTCTTCGAAATTTTAATCTCTGACTTGATTGCAAAATTAAAGATTGTATAACATGTATAAAATAATACTATTATGTACATAAAAGTAATTAAATCAAAGCTAATTAAAATCTTGCTTTATATTCCAAAACCAAAGTGAATTTTGTACATATTGCTAAAAAATGAGGAAGCAGGAATTCAGCCATGATGTAGATAAAAAACACAGAAACTGTATTATTACAGTATGCCTTCACGATAGCCTACACTTACATTGATATAAGAAAAAAAAAGGTAACACCAACATTAAAAAAGAAAATCTCCCCAAACTGAAAAATATATTAAAACCCCAAAGAATGCAATTCTTCAAAACAGATCTCTGCGTCATCAGGAAATAAATCAGATGAATTGTTACACTCTGACATAGCTGGAAAGTTGCACAGCAAATTATGAAAAAGTATTGCAATACAGTGACTTATTTCTGGTTATACAAAATGCAGGCGTGACAACTTTACTTGCAACAAAGTCTATAAATACAGGTTTAAAGTAGAAAGTTATGACTATCCTAGTAATATAATGTGCATGTATGTACAGAAATACATACATTAAAAAAGCACAAGAAGTCTTGTGTACCCATCACTTACTTTTTCATGAGCTCTGCAATTCTTTGGCATTCTTCCTTATCATAAAACCAAATCCCATATATGGACACTGTAAATGCACATCAAACACAAACTATGAGCATCTTCTCAAACAGTAATTCTACCTGGTAGATATTTAAAAGTGACCTGTAAAGGAATTTTAAAATTTATTTCTGTCTTACATTTTCTCCATCTATAAACATAAGAATGACACCTCAGATCCTCCAAAATCAGAAAAGATCAAAGGCATATCTCTAAGAATGCAAATTACAAGCTCTTGAACCTTCAATAAAGGCAGAGGTATTTGACCCTTTTCTTCAGAACACTAAACTGGAGGTTTTTTCTTCAACACCTTTTCCTCTGTAATTTTTTTCAGTTGCCATATCATAGCCATTAGACTCCAGTGGCTAGTATACTGCAGGTAGTATTGCACACATATGTAAGCAAACAAGATCTGTTTAGTTTTCAACAACGTTCGAGTCTATCTTACATATCATCAAAGTTGTTAAAGTAGTATGAACGCACCTCCGCCTCCCTGTAGATTTCCTATAATGCTGCCCATTATTTTCACCACCAAAGAAGTAATTACCTGTAGCCAACCTGAGGATTAGAAAATCTATATCTAAGTTCAGACCTCCACTAAAGTAAGTGCCTGCAGCTTTGTTCAGCAATGACAGATTTAAGTTTACTACTAGTTCAAGATTCTCAAACATACACACCGCTAATGAAACCATCATGATGGTAATAGCCATAATGGAATTGTAGTTAGTGCAGGTTCCACAATCATCATAAACAGGGAGCTTTTTTTCCACTCACAACCACGTTATATAGCTCTGGTAAGATAGCCTGGGAATAAACCTGTCTCAAAACAATTGGTCCACATTTGTCAGGGTAACGGTCCTAGCTTTAACCTCAGGCACAAATCTGCTGTGAGAAGAAGGGAGAAGCACTTAAAGGTTTAACATGGATCTTCCCCTCTCTACCACCACAACCTTGTGTAACATTCATGTTCCCTTTACATGACATGGTAGCAAATAGGTAGCGGCTGTTTCTTCTCCCTTCTCCCTCCTGCCATCCTTCCCCCCCCCTGCCATACTGCAGACAAGAGTATTCCCTTAATCTTAGTAAGAAGTGGCAATTCCTAACGTCTTCAAACATAGTAGGAGCTAGATTTTATTTGAAATGAAAATAAATTGATTGATTATCTGTTTAAAAACAACTGCAACACTGACCCTGATCATGTAGTATTTCCTTATATTAGCAGAATCCAAAAGCAATCACTCCTTCAGTTCCATAAAGCCAAAACCATGGCATACGAAGTGCAAGTTGGCTTTGTTAATGTTCAGAAAGAAAATGAATGTACAGCTGTTTCTAAGACACAAGCGTAATACTTATCTCCATTCCTCCTCAAATTTTCAGCCATGTGTTGTCTTCTATATAGCTAAAAATGGTTCAATTGCTTAATACAGCATGCTGGTGAAAAGCCTAAAAAAACCCACAAACCAATAGCCATCCTGTAGACATCCAATAAATAACTTTTAAAAGACGTACAGTCCTTTTTATGATTAACTTTTGAAAACTGTGATGATGATTTCTATTATTCACGTAAAAAAGGGAAGTAACATAATACCGGCCAGTGGTTCTACAAATGTGCAATCTAAGAGCTGACCTGAACTGCACAAATAACCTGTTTTGTAACACAGACATTAATATTAAAATATGCATTTAAAATAGACATTAATATTCTAACATGTTCTCATAAGTATCCAATAGTAAACTGCACACCTGTAGAAAAGTGTGTGAATGATTCACAGGGTTCCAAAACACTGATCTATTATGCAGAACTACACATCCTTCTGATCAAACACATTTGAAAACTTGTCCATATTACAAGCAATCTTATATTCTTCAATGCAACAACACAGCAAGTAGACCGAAAACCCCTGACAGGTCAAATTTGTTTTCATCAAGATTCTTCTTTGTTATAAAAGAATCTCCAATGCAGAAGAGTATTGACGAAACTCTGGCCATCTGCTCCATCTCCCCAATTTATTTTTAAGTCTGTCACAGCTGGTGGCATCACTGATATGCAAGACAGGCTGAACAGCTTCACCTTTCGGCCAATTGATCAAACATGTCCTAGACTATTTATGAATATCTGATAAATTTGAAAGCTGACAGTCCCATGGAAATACTGCAGTGCTTCTGGCCCTTAAAAGTTGAAAGACTGGAATCAACAGCAGAAGCAAGCTAGCTTACCTCAACTCACTGACAAACATCAGCAAACTATCTGATTCCCAGTATAAAAGACCATTTCAGATTTTACAGAACTACAACTAATATTTTAAAATACAATTCAAACAAATGCACACCCATTTCAGATCACAGAATAAGGACACTAATTACTGCCTGTCCCACCAGACCAAACGACCACCCAACAATATATCACATCTTTACTGAAGCTTTGGGTATTGCAGATCCAGAGACCTTTAGCTTAGACGTTAGCCGAGCTTCAAACTCACCCACTCACACTTACTGTCTCACCTCAGTTAAACGGTACTTTCAACCCAGACTAGGAAGAATAGCTGAAAGCAAGCTAAGACCAAAACCCAACATCCTCTGAGCTTACAGCTCACCATTCAAGTGGTGAAATCTTTCAGAAGTGGACAGTCCTCTTCTTCTTCCTTCCACGCTTGTCCCATCTGTCCGGAACAGATGAACACTTCAGAAATACACTGAGAAATAATCACACATCTGCTCCATTTGTTGTGGCACAACATACTCCGAGCTCTTTCATGCATGGGAGAATGATGTACCAGTGAGAAGGCAGTAACTTGGTGGAAATCTGTGATATCAAGTATCCAAAGTACACTACCATATGTTTTCATATTGGGTGCTCATCACCTGGAGTAACCATGGTGTAAATTCATACTACAGTAGTATATTCTGCTATAATCTACATTTAAGGAAACAAAAATGTAAACAATAGTATTAAAAATGTGTATTAATGGCTATCTTCTTGATTAATGATGAACACAAAATGGCAAAAAAAAAGAAGTATGTGTATGACAACACATAAAAACCCAGGACCAGCAAAAGAATCTAAGATGATTACAAACTGTAACTGTCAAGTTAGGAATATGGTACGCTCTACACTAATACAAACTAAATACACATACAATACAAATTTCACTATAAGCTTTCTACCAGCATGAAAACACTCCACATCTTATCAGGATTAAATCTAACAGATTACTTTTACCTGCCTTCCATCTCTATCAGACTGTTTTGACAAAAAGAAAATTCTGATCCAAGTATCATCTGTAGAGTGGTAATTTCACTAAAATGTTCACATGTTAAAAATGAATCACTGAACAGCAGAGGCACAAAGCAAATTCTTCTGCTGCCACACAAAAGAGGAAATATTAAGTCACTTTTAGGCCCAGCTTCAGCTATAAAGTTATCCAAGATGAGATTATTGTAAAAAATGGAAAAACCAAATTAAAGTCAAGCATCTTCTGCTAACCAAGTGAGCCAGTTACATGAAAAGCAGCTAACAAAAGCCCAATAAAGAGAGCTACTTTTATACTGACAAGGCAGTACACATCTATTCATCCACTTTCAACAGTTCCAAAGTCATTTACTAAAAGAAATGAAATTTAGTAATGAATTGATCACATTAAAGGGAAAAAAAAAGCACCAAACTTATAATGTTGTTAACAAGATTACACAAAACTAGAAGGATATAATGCAGCTATTAAATCAATCAAAGATACAATTAATATTGAATGGGAATAAGCTAAGTAAATTACTCAATCTAATTGAAATTGTTAAATGTTAAGGGATATCAGTCTTTGGAAGTTTTAGAATTTGAAAAAGGTAGGTTACTCATAAATCAAAACTGAAAAATTTTAACAAAATCTGTAAAGCTCCTTTAATATAGATCAGTGATTGAATTTCAGGAAGGATACTATTTAAGTTTTAAATCACGACTTCAGAACCAATTCTACAGCTTCCGCCTTACAATTTTCATTTTTTTGGCTACGGATTTCTCCTGTCCTCACAAACACTAGAGCACTCGATACTATTTATAAGCAGAAGCTGACAGCTGCTATCTACCAGAATTATAGATGGCAATTTCTAAACTCTCAAAATCTGAAACATTTAAACATTTATTTATTTATTTATGATGGTGAGGAATTTCTTATCAACTTTCATAATTCATGCTAAGCATCCTATTAAAAAGGAAGGCATTTCTCTAGGATTATTTATTTTACTCTTCATTTGTCTAGTTTCAACTTCCAGCTATTAGATTTTTGTCTTCTGGATAGATGTTTCCATTATCAAAGTTTTGACCTGAAACACATTATTTTTAAGCTATTGCTCCACAAACTGCATACAATATTTAAACTTGGTAAAAATAAATACAGAAATATCATAACTACTGACTGGAGACTTCCCCTGTACCTAGAAACTGTTTTACAGTTTCTGGTATTAAAAATAAATAAATAAAAAAAATTATTCTTCAGCTTCCATATTTTATTCTTGATATTATTATTATTAAGGTACTCTATTCCTTACACATGGCCTAGACACTTGCTCCTGAATATGTAAATCCACACTTGGCTGTATTAAAAGGCAGTTTCTCTATGCACATCTCACAATGCAGCCAGACACATTGATGTGGGTCATGTTCTCTCTTTGCTATCTACCATTCATGTAATACTTGACTATTCAGCAAACTGTCAATGCTTGAATTTCTTTTTCTAGTACTTTTTAGAATGCTGCGCCTCCATTTTGCAGGACCTAACAAAAAACGAACCAAAGTGGGTTATATCCACAATAATAATTCTTAATCTATGAGTTCTTAACTTTAAACATGAATTAAAGCATATTATGTTAATTTTGTGCTCTTCTACTCCAATGCAAATGTGATCCCTTTGTCCATCATACTGCCTTTACAATTACGATACAAGCGTATGATGTTCCCTTCCACTTTGCTCAGGCTCAAGTAGTGAAGGAGGCTTGCCTGTTGAAGCTCTACAGCATAAAGCAAGAGAGGACTTCAATAAAGGAAAGAAGATATAAAAAACCTGAATCTAAGGCAGCTGCATGCTATTTTGGAACGCCAAATTCCATCTCTGATGCTGCCCCAGGGATATTATGCAATGATATGTAAGTTGTGAAATGTCATCTTAAGTGGCTGTCACCGATTGTGTACATTTCGTTTCCCAGTGCTTGATTTGAGGTCCTAGACCTGGGTGTAAGATTTGAGTGCATGACCTGAAAAAACACCAGCGACTTATAATCACAACAGAAGTCTGTAAGAAGTATTTTTGAACATAAGAATGATAAATATATTGGAGAAATTACGCCCAAGTAACTTAGACACCCTGCATTTAATTGATCTCTGTAATTTTAACTACCTTAGGATCCCAATTTGTAAAACAGGAAGAATACTTCTATCTGAGCAAGGTACAACAGTTCAGCTTACTCAGGAGTTAACAGCTATTATACTGATTAGTATCACAGAAAACAACAACAAGAAGAAAGGAATTAATAGTTCTGTCCCTAGTACAGAACTTCAGTGGTATGTAACAAAGCAAGAGACCCACATATCAGTAATGAGGAAAAAACAGAATACTGATTAGCTGCTCTCTACATGAACTCCATTCAGACTATTTGATAGTAAAGTATTAGAAAGTAAAGTCCTTATTGCAAAAGAAGATGATCACATAATTTAAAATTCCATAAGCAAAAAAGAGAAATTGCCCAAGCAGCCTTTATTTTGGTATTTGCTAGTTTAGGAGCCTTAAAGTTCTTTTCATTCTTTATAGCCTTAAAGTTCTTTCAAAGACAACATTTTGCTTAGCTACTTAGGTATTTAAAAACAAAACACTAGAAAATAAATAAATTTAATTCTATTATACCATATTGGTAGTGATGTGGCTCATCAACAAGACCGGAACTTCTTGCTTCTCTACGTTGTGTAAAGCAGCACAAAACAAAATATATATAAACCAAATGTATTTGGTTCTAAATAATGGAAATCCAGCTTAGATATATCCTGTTATTTATGAAAGTTCTTAGACAGGAATCAAAATTTTTATGTTCCAGGCACAAAAATACCAAGAAACTGTAGCAAGGTAAGTTTTACAAACAACTAAAACCTGTATTTTGATATGAGCTTAACTTAAATTTCTAAAAAGCTGCTGAAAAAAACCCAACGTGTTAAATCATCAGACACTTGTTCTTTCATTTAAAGGTTGATAAAGCTCCTGATTCACTTACTTGGGAAACTTTTAATATAGATAGGGAAAAAGATGACTTGGTATTTCCATTATTTCAAACACTTAAAACATTATATATGAACAAGCAGGAAAAAAAGCCAGTTATTAAAGGGAAAAGAATCCTGTCCAGAGACATCTTAATGCAAACTGATGATCCCACACAGAGAGCAAAAAAGCTGTTTTTCAGCTTGATCAGCCAAATTCAAGTGAGGAGGAAACTGTTCAAGCTACTTTCTTAAAAAAAACCCACCCCAAAATATCAAGAAAGTATACAACAAAAACCCCAACAAAATGCAAAAGCCCCTCAAAACCCCTTTCCCCAAAAGCAGATGGTTTGAGAGTAGGCAATGATTGGCAACACTACTGAAGTCAAGAATAAGTTCCTCACCACCGTCTGTTTAATTGTGCCTGGAACTATGCAGTAAAAATCAACACAAGAAACAATTTTGTCTTGATAGAATGGACCCTGAAATATCCCTGCCATCTTCTACCAGTCATGGAAGTTGTGTGACCAATTTGCAGGCTTCCAGATAGAGCCAGCAAATATTTCTGATTTCACGAGGCAAAAAAGGGACAACTGTGATATCAAGGATTGTTTATTAAATCATGTCTGTGGCTCTACTGTGATAGCCTGAATTCAGGCATATTTTTAAACAAAGTTTATCAGAAATTCTTTATGAAAAAAACATCAACTCTGTAGCAGACATAAGCAAGATTGGCTGACTGAAATGTCCCTTAAATAGCCTCAAAGCTAAAGTTATGTTAGTACTGTTGGAAACTTTAAAGCCCATTGATCCATTTATTTCCATAAAGCACAGCAAATGTAAAAGTCCATCAGCAGGTTCTTTACTTTTTGGAAAAGAGCCCACAGGCAAACTGAATTTGCAAGATTTCCCTTAAAATTGCATTCTGTTGATGCTACAAGAAATTTTTAGTCACGACACAGGAATAGCATCTATGTTATGATCCATCTGGCTTAGTGCACTTATTCCCCTCCCCCCCCCACCCCCGATATTCCAGTCACATCCCCTCCCATTGCATCATCAGTTCCAAATAATTTTTAAATCATGATGATGCATGACACTGAAATTAAGGCAGGAAGTCTGTAGATGCCAGACTGTCAATTTCTTAAGTAACAAGTTGTTCTTAATAAATCCTTTACTGTTCTTATTTATAAGTTGTTCTTAAATAACAAGTGGTTCTCATTACTATTTCACAATAGACTTCCGAAATGTCCACATCAGACTGGAGCTCCACTGCCTTTTGTAACGGAAACGATTAAACAGCTTATACACTCCTTGAATGAGACTAAGTGAAGAGGTATTAAGACAAACGGTGGGTTAAAGTACTGTTCCATTTTTGATATAGAAAAATGACAAGACACTGACTTTAGAGAGATAAGTGAAGAAGTCTACAGCAAGGCTAAAAACTAAATCCAAATACCCTGAGTCAACAAAAGCATCCTTCCTGTTAAAAAAATTCCATCAGAGAATGGCTCAGTGGAAAAGAAACATAACTCCTCAACATCTGAAACAATTGCCTGTATTAGCTTACTAGTGCTCTGTATTCTCTGCTAACTTTCTACAGCAAACCATAAAACATGTCTTCAGTGCACTGAAATGAAACCAGACCTGATCTACAGGAATCATCTGAACATAACACAAAAATGCCATTAGACAAATCTAGGCTAAATATATATCCCTAACTTCTATTAGCAGAAAAGCTCACACTAAAATAACACTTTCACAAGTAGAAACCACCCTCTTGATTCTGTCCACATCGCATTGCACCTAGTAGCTAAAAGCAATGAGAACTCTCCTCAATCAAGGAGAGGGGGACAACACTGCCTTTCCCACCTGGAGGCAAAAAACCTTTGCTTTTAAAGAACAGGAAGGAGAGCTGCCTTCACCTTTTCAATTTCCAGCCTTTTTATTTCCATATATTTCCTGCCTTCCACCAGGTTAAGAAAAGCAGCAGCTTCTGTTATGTTCCTTGTGGAGTATCTAGGCTTCTGGTCCTGTGGGATAAGGCCTGCTCTACTGTATGTGACATACACGGTTGGTAGAGGACTCGTCAGGATTCCAACATCATGGTTTTCATTTATAATTTAATCAAATCTAAGAATATGTTCCCAATGATTTTTAAAATGCAGCTCTGAGGTACCTGCCAAAGGTCAAAGTACATCTGTAATTCCAGAGCTACAGTCGAGTTCAAAGCCAAGTTCTTTCCGAAATTCTGCTGACGCCATTTTTCAGTAAAATAGAGAAGGAAAAAAAAGGAAGACTATTTTAACCTCAAATAGGTGTTCAATCACATGTTATTTTATGTTACTTTTTTCCTGAAACCTGATTTTTCACTATTATCAGCCTGATGAGCTGTCACCCCAAATAGTTTAACTGTGACAAAATTATGAACAACTTCAAAAAGGGCTTCATGACGAAAATAAGCAACCTTAACTATAGATGATGTTTCTAATTCTGACTGTTGTGATCTCATCTCTTATTTCTTCATTGCATACCTTCAGATCCTAAGTAACAGAAATACATTTGCAGATCTGGCCTAAGTTCTCAGCCTGCAACAACAAAAGTCTAAGTTGCTTGTGTGTATATATATATATACACACACACTTGTTCTTGTGACAAGTAACACCTAAGAAATACCATAAGATTAACTGAATTAAAAAAACACTTTGTATTTTTCCATTTGTACACTCTGTACATGTCATCATTTTGGAGGCAGGAAATTTCTTCATTTTTTTGACACCATCTCTATTTCTGAAATGGTTAGAAAAAGAACAAAAAAAATCCACGTAGAAGTAGGCAAAGGTAAAGTCAACTACTCTTCCTGAAATTTCAAACTTTTAGTTCATATTTACAGCATATCTTATGTATTTATTTTTATTGATTTGCTACAGTCTGTTAACATGTTATACTCAACATATTAAAAAGTTCTTCTCTGCTACTCTGTACATACGATTTTAAAGATACAATAGAATTTCACAGCACAGAAAGGACTTTCACTCTTCTTGCATAATGACAGGCTAATGGGTTTACTCCAGTTGTGGGTAGGTTCACGCTGTCCTTACAAGCTAAATTTCACTAGATGACTGCACCTTTATCATTCACATATGGCCACTGCATTTTCACATGCTTCAAAACTGAAGGATCATTAAATTTAAAGTATTAAAAAAAATGTTTAAAATATATTTTATGACCTACTTCTTATTGTGAAAGGTGCAATTTTGTAATTTCTTTCAAGAAGATATAAATGCCATCTCTTTAAACTACCTTATTACTTTTTTCTTTTGAATGCTGTAAATATTTTTTTAATTTTTAAAAGATATACAAATACGTTAACTATCGAAGTTAGTGTTCAGATTACTACAAACATTAGCAGTTTACTGACTTTTCTGCCTTCTTGCACACAAGACATTATGTGTGGGTATATGTACAGAGGGAGAAACAGAACGTACTCCTGATATCAAGTTTGTCACCAAGAAAACGCAACTTCAGCAGTAAGCATTTCCTTGTTTTAAACCTGTAATCCAACAGACAAAACCCACAATTAGCAGCTAGACATTTCACAATAGCAGCACTGGGAGGTACCCTGCAATTTTGAATCCTTGAATATAAAATAGATACACATTTAAATTCAAATAAAAATTTTGAATTTCACATTGGGTGATTTTCATTACAGCAATTGTATTATTTCACACAGAAAGTGAAAGTCCATATTTCATTTTGTGTCAGAAGTCAACAGCATTTTACTAGCTCATGCATAATCCTTTAGGAATAACATGTATCAGCACCCATCTTCTGCTTCCTCAGTCTCTCCCCTCCTTCAGCTTTTAACTCTCTCAGTGCAAATTTGAACTTCTACTTTGTTTTCTGTTTCAAAGAGAAATGTACAAAATATTCATGTGAGAGAAACCAGAATAAAAGCAGAAGAGAGATGACAACCAAAAAAAGGAAGCAAAGCACTGCAGGAAAGCATATGATACCTTACATAAAAATCCAATGTTATTTCTCCCCTTTTCTAATCATTATGAAATTTCATGAACCTCTTCATTGAGACATGCTACACATTCCTGTGTAGAGGATTTAACGCTGTATGTTGTTAAGCAAGTAATACTGAAATTTTACAGAAAGGCAGTTTGTTTGACAGGGACAAAAGAATTGGTGGGGCTCATCAAACTGAAAGCCCATATCCCGTCTAAGACAATGAGCAGTACTGGATGATTCACAGGAAGAATCTTCCTAGTCCCTTTATTGTTGACTTCTGACCTGAAGCATGTGTCTTACATCACTTACATTTTTTTTCCCCTGGCTACAGGATCTCTGGTTGTTTTTATTCATATAAATAATATCTCTGCTATGCAAAAGGATTACTGAAACAGGCTCCAAAAGACCTAGGAGGATGTATGTCGAAAATAATGAACCTAGCAGGTAAGACACTTTTTTTTTCCCTAAAGATTGATTTTAAGCAATATATTATGATATTAAATTTTATTAAAGCAAGCTCTGCTTTGCAAAACCTACAACTGGGCTGCAGCCGCAATCATAAAAGCACAGCAGATAGCAAATATTAAGCCCAATGCTGTTACTAGTTTGTAAGCCAGTTAAGACAAAAAAGCAACACTGCATTTGCAGCCTTAGTGGAATTCCACTGGAGCAGTTGCATCGTGTTTCTGTATAGAACACATTCCTTGTCCTTTAAAGGGTATGCTATCTTATACTTGAGAAGGGTTTCTTTCTTTTTTCCACTCGTAATTGAAAAGTATTGTTTACTGCCGATTTAAGGTTTGTTTTGATGAAGACAGAGCTGATGAGGCACTCAAGAGTTTGTATTAAATCAATACTAGACAGAAGTGAGCAGCTTGTATATGCACTGTGGGATAGACTTGCTCACATATTTATCTTCCATGTTTTGAGAGAAGGTTACAAATATTTTGATATATATATACACACATATAAAAGAGTGCAAGTGAGCAAGCTCACATTCCAAGAGAAGTTTTCTGGCTATGTCAGGAGTGAAGTCCACCCCCTACTAGACAAACCTATTTTTTCAAACATAAGAGGATACTATCAGAGAAGTCCGTGCTGATATACAGAAACCAGAGATCGTCATGGCTCGGTAAGGTGATGAGCTGACGGGTGGATGGCGCCCATTATCTTCACTTCTCAATCCAAGTTTTCCTGAAAAACCACAGGGGGAGGAGAAGGCTCCAACTAAGCATAAGGCACAGAGGACAAGACAAGGATTAGGAGTAAAGAGCAAGGAAAGGAAGGATAATGCAAGAGATATTGTAGTGGTTTCAAAGAGCTAGAAAATAGTTTCTAGATTAAAAGACCAAGTTGTCAGTAGTTTAAAGCAACATTCAGGTTTTAATTTCTGTACAAGGCTATTACATAAAATAACTCTGAAGTAAGAAACAATTAACCAAAAGGAATTTACCTTTACTATATATAGAAAATATACTCAGGTTCAGCTGTTTCAACGCTCCTTGGAATTTTAAAAATGTTTCAAGCCTTTGTTCGGCAAGCATATCACCCGCTACCCAGCCACCAGCCAGCGGAACCTGAAATGAAGTATAAGGGGAAGCTGGTGCATGAAACTCAGCTTAACTGCTTCTACATCAAACCTGGAGGTAAGACATTACTCAGTTACGTGCACGCAAACTGTACTGCTATCTACCTGCTGGGATAATATTCCCTTTCTATTTAAATAGAACAGTCTGTATAATGTGTGAAACTACAGTACTCACTTATAGTAATAGCTGGGTATAATGTACTGTGAAGTCCTGTATGTGTGATCACGCTACCACAGCATTTAGATAATTCTGGTAATTCTCAAATCTGAGTAGTTAAGTAGATGGATGACTTCTCTTGGTAATATATTGTCTTTTGACCACCTAATGAACATTGCTTTTCCACCTCCACTTTGACACGAGAGAGAAAAAAAAAGCATGTAAGTGTAAGGAACAAGAAAGAAAAAGTTTTTTTTCTTGTAGACAAAGAGGCTAAGACGTTTAAAACGTACAAAAGCTCAAAATATTAAATGCATGTGTGTGCATGTGAAGGGACTAATCTGAAAAACAGGGTGACACAGGAGATTTCTAAAAAGCAACTAGCTCTTAATTTTCATTTGCAGAGAAATATGTAGGCATTCATGTACATATCTACGCTGATCTGGAAACATCTACCATTTTATGCTATACAAGGAGGTGTGTATGAAGTAGAGGGTATACAGGTAGTCACATGAAAAGAAACTCTTTTTAAAAAAATTATCTGTTCCAACTTGAACTCTTGAGCTTTACTGCATCATATGCCTATCTTATCTTGAAAAGATGTCCGGAATTCCCAGTGCTGGCAGTACAGTCTCAGCAGTAAACGTCCAGACAAGCTAATATGTTGCTTATATGCCGACATCCATAAATGGGAAACAAAGACTGTGTCTAGCAGATATACGCAGTATTATACTCCTTCCATTCTATACAGAAAGCCTTCCATAACTGCAGGATGCTTGATGCATGCTTTTAATTCTAGTCCATATATTTTTCCTACCAACTTGTTTGCCCTGGCAGGGATACGGTTCCACCATACACAAAATAATTACCAGCCATCAAAAAATTACATAGCTTTGTTATCTTAGCTCCTTAGCCTGTTTCTTCTCACATGACATATAGTTTCTCCAACTTTCAGATTGGACTCTATCATTCCACATAACTGAAAACCTATGTTAAGATTACTGCACTTCTTTTTCTTACACTTTTTTTTTTTACCACCTTCATCACACAACATAAATACATCATTAGATCAAAAAGATGGCTGCAGTCCTCATAGTTACAGTTGCAAAAACCCACTTTACGAATGCAAAGCACTCTAAATGGTTTGCTTTGCTCTGCTAAAGAATTCCACAACTGGTACCAAATCCTCAGAGTAGGAAGGGGGAGGAAGAAACAACAAAAATGCCCCTTTAGGAAAGTCTGAATAGAAATCTCTCTGCTGAATTGGGTGTGGTGACAAGAGACATCGTTTTACGCATCAAAACTTGTATCTTAATCTTCAGGCCTTCACAACTGACATGTACAATATCCACTGAAAAACATATATTTAGTTTTAACAAAAATATGAATAATAAGGCAGCCCTGGAAAAAAAAAATTTAGAAATACTTACTAGTACAAACAATTTTGTTTTAAAAACAACAAACAAAAAACAGATATTAGAGTTCCTCCTCTTTTTTTTTTTATTTGAACCCTAATAACCTAAAGCACACAACTACATTTACTCTCCACAATAAGCACTAAAAAGTCCCAAACACTCTCAAGTAGAATCAACCAATACCTGCCAATCTTAGAATCAAATTAATAATTTAGTTTGGTTGGGGTCTCTGTAGTTCATTTAGTCCAGCTTTCTGCTCAAAATAGAGCTAGCTTCAGTAAGATAAGAGTTAGGAGAAGAAGAAATTACGATCAACTACAAGTTACCACAGAAAAGAATATTCTATGGCACTTTTTCAATTTATTTTTTTTCAAGTCATTTGCATATATGCATACTTCTTTACAACAAATTATCTTGTCCCTTTCACTATGTTAAAAATCCACTCCTGCTTCCATAGACTCAAGCAGAGTTTAGTCACAGATTTCAAAACCAGGGGTATCAGGTGGTATACTCTAGAACAAGCAAGCCAACTAACCACTAAACAGCAAGATCATGATTCTCATCTTAAAAATGACCTGCCTTGAGCCAGCACTGCTGCATGTCCATCCACACCCGATTGCAAAACAGCATTTAGTTATGCCATCAAGTTACAATAATATTTATATATCTCAACAGGCAAGCATTAAAGACTTTTAGGCATTCTTGAAAATTAAAATGAGAGACAGAGAGCACAAAAATCTAATATATAAATGTACATATATTATGTTTTTATTTATAAAAATGTAAATCTATATCTATACCATTTCAAAGGGACAGTTTATTATTTTCTTGACATTCTGATGTTCACCATCTTCTAAGCGCATTAAAATCATTAGTAGATTGAAGTATAGACCAGAAAGGAAGAAACTATATGGGAAATGTAGTAGGAAATTAGTAATGCTTTTATATATACTTTTATAAACTGGGCTAAGAACAGATAATTTTTGAGTGTAGGTACAAAGAAGTCAGTAAACTGAGCACTAGACAGTATCTCACAGAAAAAAAAAAAAATTATCACCACTATGCATCTGATAAGTAATTTTCTTCCTGCTCCTATTTAATTGCTGCTTCTCAAGAAAATTTGCACATGACAAACTATAAAATAGTTAAGTTGGACACAAACTGTAAAACAGGTTTCAAAAAAAAAGAGCACTCAACATGACAAAGCTCATGCTGCGACCTTCATTTTTTGGGTTTAGAATGAACTCTTACTACATTTTCAGTATGTATCTTTTAATTTCAAATTTAAAAAAGGAAAATAATATCTATGCTTAATAGTGTTAACATTCCAATGCTCTCAGTAAAACTGAGGTTTCACTTTAAGGTAAATAACATCCAGGGAACATAATCGTGACCTCTGCTGCTGTTCTGTCTTGCTTGATGCATGATGAATTTTTATAGTGCTGATCAAAGGAGAGAAAGTGGAAAGGGAATAAGGGGAAGCAATTTGTTTATTTCGCTGAGACAAAAATGTCTCCAAGGACAGAACCTCAGGTAAGCCACAAGCATTCGTATTCTGAACAAACGGCAACAGTCAGTGCGGGCAGGCTTTTAAAAAAAAAGGTTTTAGCCATATCTGTTTAGCAAACAACAGGCTGCAAAGAACATAGCTCTAATGAGGGTAAGGCCCTTCTGTCAAAATTACTTTGAATTTCTATAATTTGAGCTTTTCACTTTTCAAACACTTGTTCCAAATTCACAAACATTTTTCAAAGAGTTTTAAACTACAGAAATATTTTCTTCAACAAAACATGCAGGTTCAAGCAGGCCAGAATAATAATTTTGCAATCAAACTTAACCTCAAAAAAATTGTTTTTAAGTTACTCAGCTGTGACAAAGACATTGCGTTTTGCTTAATGATGCAGCAACAGAAAGCCATGTAAAATTTCCAAATCAGCAGACCACTGAATTTAGACAAAAATACAAATTGAATGAAATTAAAAACATTTAAAGGTATTTGTTTCAAAATTCAAAAAGACCAATGAGCATTTGGGGAATAATCAATTGAATACACATTTCAATTTACTGTGTTCATCCTCTTTGTTTTTTTGTTATTGGACCAGATACTGTATGTTGGCAGGTAGGAGGCTGATAAATAAGGCTCTCCATTTTAAACTGACATTTTTACTGAAACCAAAAACCAAACAGAAACTCTATTACATTGTAAAAACAAAGCCTGGAATATCTATTTTGCCTGTTTCAATGGAAACAATTGAGGAAGCAGCTGTTTATTGGTCAATATGCAGAAGGTTGAATCTAAATATATATACAAGTAAATTTAACCACCAAATGCTGGTTTCATTCTCAAATGAATCACATTTCAGAAGAAAGAAGAGATTTAAAATACTGAATTACAGAATACATAATAATAATAGTATAGACGAAGAACATGTTTCAGGGTAAAAAAAAGACACTATAGTATCCAAGAGACAACTGTTTTTCATCACATACTCATTTTTACATATCACTCAAATTCTATTACTGTTGTCTCCTGCTTTCCCTTTGGAAGTAAACTTCTAATAGTCTTCAAGCTAAGATGTTCTTTACAAGATAAATGCTACTTCCCGGGTCAGTGGGTTTTCAGAAATGCCTACAGAAGTGGGACACTTGTTATCCATTCAGTATTTTTTAATAGGATGTGTTTACTTAGAAGTGTGAACTGAAATGAGCCACAGTCTCCAAGAAGATGCGTTGTTCTATGTAAGAGGACTCTAGGATGCTGTAACATAGAATTTAAGAATGAAAACTAATAGTTTGAGAAAAACATACACCATTATGTTTTCCTAAGCACTTTACAATCGTGTGCCCCCAAGCATATATTTGGAAAAATTTTCATACGTAAGTAATAATGACCTGGAGGGAAAAAACCCCACAAACAAAACTCAAGACTTATGCTACTTCTTTGGACAGCTAGCAAACTTCCCTCTCCCTCCTGTTCCCATCTCATCTACTGGACATCTTTGCAGTGTGCGAATCCGGGAAAACAATACTAAATTTTCAGCGTTCTGATAGACGTATGGTGGCAGGTTAAACCGGACAACTGAAACTAGTATGAGGTTATGTACGTATCACAGGTGTCCAGGCTGTTTTACCAAAACCAGGCATGTCTGGTCTGCTTTTGTACCACTTCCTGAACTTCTGCAAAAGTTCAAATTCAGTAGAATATGCCACAGCCTACTAGGAAGCTTCATTCAGTTTCAAGTCTAGGAGATGACATGATCAAAGGCCTTGCTACAAATGTGGCACAGAAACAAAAAGTCACTTCTATGCCCAAATAGGTATAGAATCTAGTCAGATACAGAATATTTGTTGATCTGTCACACAACTTCTCTCTCCACTTGCTATAGCACAAAAGCACCCACTTAACCTGTATCAGATCATCATCGTAATTAACATACTAGCTACTATAAGGTAGGATCATGTATTTTTTTCTGGCTGCTGAAATGCTCAATGTGAAACTAGCTCAAAGATAAATAACTTAATATTCACCAAATTCTCTGTGTCCTGTAAACATGAAAAACAGTATTCAGTGATGAAATGATAAATCAGAAATACTCAAGAAATAATTCACTGACCCAGCATACACCCATATACACCTAGTACAATACAAAGTTGGCAGCAGTTGCAAGTAAACTATTATATAGCTCATCAGTGCTAAAAGGAGAAAATGAAGTTATTTTAACCAATAATTTACAGTTATGCTTTTCTTCTGAACTATTTCATATTAATCAGCATCAAGTCTTAAGCAATAGGCTCTAAACATTGGTTTTCACAATATCACCAAAGATGAAGGAAAAAAGTAGTAATTATGCAGCTAAGATTACTCAAACATAGAACTCAAGAAATTTTTTAAAACCCTTAAAATCGTTAGACAATCTAAACAAAACCAGAACTACTGTCTTGCTCTCAGAAAGAAGAGTTAACTACAGTTAACTACATAAGTTTAAAGGTCACATTGAAAATACCTATTTGATCCATAAATCTATTTCTTGGTGGACTAGGATTTCTGCTGTCATTAAAAACTGTAATTTGAGCTTTTCTCCTGGCTGTAAAATTGGTAACCCTAGCTCTAGCCTAACAGATTTCCCAAACTAAACTTTTCCGTGAAGTAGCGGATCAGCGCAAACATTAACTGGCGTGGATCCCAAATGCAGCCTGAAAAGTCATGGGATTAGACTGTAGGTGTCTGCAACACAGTGTTTAGACAGTATTTCAACTTCAGATGACCAAGATCATATGGAACAACAGCAGAAATATGACAACCAATGAAGTAAAAAGTAAAATCAAAATATTCCTTTTCTTATTTTAAGTAGTCATAAAACTTAGATTTATTGTGTATAATTTTGGAAAGCTTTTTCTATTGTAATCATGTATTGGATGCTAAGCAATCTTTACAAAATGATAGCTATAACATGACAAAATGTTGGTGGACTTGTCCAGTACCTTTTGCTGCCAAGAGCATTTGTTTTAGACTGTGTGATACAACCAGCCATAGATATTCAGCTGTACTGAAGTGAAGTTGGTTTCAACAAACATTCAGAATATTGGAAGAAACAAAACACTGAGCAGGACTTCCTTATTCCTCCAAATGTTTGCTTTTGTATTTTTTGGAAATTTACATTGTCACAAAACCCAAATGTAGGTCCTGTTATACGGGAAAGCAACTACACCAATTAGAAAAACAGAAGAAACTCTGCTAGATTTGTTCTATCTTATAAGAAGATATGAAGAAAAATAGAGCAAGAAGTAACCAGGTCAAACAAAAGGTTAGAAAAAGAGAACTTGTTTCCAGATCCTGTTAAGTATTACTGCCAACCTGTCCACTGTTTTGCCAAGTAAACAGCTATTACTGAGTACTCCTTGTTAGTATCTGGAAGCAGGAGATAAAAACAGTATTATAAGATTCAGGCCTAAAAATCCCAGTTTTGGATGAAAACTCCATTTAATAAGAAAGAAGCCTGAAGCCTTAGTTTTGCAAAAATTATAAAGACAAGTTGTATAATAAAGCAAAACACAATGAAAATATTCATATAGAAAATACAAGATGGATATTCAGAATTGTGTTTGGATGAGACCCTAGTGAAAACAGATACTTAATGTTGAGGAGGTTTCTTTATTTTATGTAGCAAAGGCTTTGAAATACACAGTAAGGAAGAAAGGGCTAGAGGCATCTGCATCTCAGTGGAGAAATTACCATGTGAACAATCTGTAAGGACTTAAAGAAAACCTGGAAAAGTCAAATGAGTCGGTAAATAACTTTTCTTCCATGGGTCTGTAATGCCAGTTTGCTCTGGAAACATAGATGTTTCCACAAAAATCTGAGAAAACAACAGTTTTTCCTTTGAAGTACCAAGACCTTCAGTTTTCTTGAAGAACTAATGATTAAGCCTTTGTAAGAGTATTTTAGGAAAATAAATAACTAGGGGTAACATATCCCTATACCTGGAACACATCTGATACAAACTGAAATCCTAAACTGGTAGATTTTTTTAGTAAAGCAAACATGAATCTTCCCTTAGACAACAAAATTCTCAAATTAAATAACAGATACAGATTTATCCATGGTTAGATCAAACAGCTAACCGTGATAAAAATCAGACCCACAGACCCAGGCTGAAGGTGACTTTATAAAACCAGTAGTACACTGGCTGGGGATCTTGTTATTTCTTTTTTTATGGTTGCATTCAAGGGAATGATACAGTAGACTGCCATGAGGTCAAGCAGCTTATCAGATCTTGTGGCTGAGAGATCCTAAACTGAAAGAAAAGTGGTGTTACTTTCATGTTGCCACAGGCAAATTGTCACTCCAGTCAGCAGCTCAGCCCCATACAGGCGCTCGCTCCCTACCCTCAGTGAGACGGGGAGAGAATCAGAAGCACAAAAGTAAGAAGACTCATGGGTTGAGAGTAAAGGTAGTTTCATAGGTAGAGCAAAGCTGTGCATGCAAGCAAAGCAAAACAGGGAATTCATTCACTACTCTCCATTAGTGGGCAAATATTAAGCCATTTCCAGGAAAGCAGGGCTTCATCATGTGTAATGGTTACTTGGCAAGACAAATGCCATAACTCCAAACATCCCCCCTTCTTCATTCTTTGCCCAGCTCTTTTTCGCTGAGCATATTATGTGGTCTGGGGTATCCCTTCAGTCAGTTGGGGTCAGCTGTCCCAGCTGTGTCCCCTCCCAAATTCTTGTGCAACCCCTGCCTACTCATTGGCAGGGCAGTGTGAAAAACAGAGGTGGCCTTGATGCTGTGCACATACAGTTCAGCAGTAACTACCCTAAAAGAAGCATTACCTAGACAGAAGAACCCAGAGAAGAAGCCTCCTACATTTTGCTGTTGCATAATTAGCCAAAAAGCTGCGGACAAGTTACTTGAACATAGGTGCACTGCTCAGAAGCACATGTTAGTACTTATATATGAGAACCTGTCCTGGTTTCAGCTGGGATAGAGTTAGTTTTCTTCCTAGTAGCTGGTATAGTGTTATGCTTTGGCTTTAGTATGAGAATAATATTGATAACACATTGATGTTTTTAGTTGATGCTAAGTAGTATTTATACTCAGTCAAGGATTTTTCAGCTTCTCATGCCCAGCCAGCAAGAAGGCTGGAGGGGCAAAAGATGTTAGGAGGGGACACAGCCAGGACAGCTGACCCAAACTGGCCAAAGGTATATTCCATTCCATATGATGTCATTCCCAGTACATAAACCTGGGGTAGTTGGCTAGGAGGGGCCGATCACTGCTCAGGGATTGCTGCTTGAGCATCATTCAGCAGGTGGTGAGCAACTGCATTGTGCATCACTTGTCTTTTCTTGGGTTTTATTATGTTGTTATATTCCTTTTCATTACAATTACTATCATTATTATATTTTTAAATTACTATTATTGTTAGTATTATATTTTAGTTTAATTATTAAACTGTTCTTTTCTCAACCCATGGGTTTTACTTTTTTTCTGATTCTCCTCCCCATCCCACTGGGAGGGGGAAGGAATGAGCAAGCAGCTGCGTGGTGCTTAGTTGCTGGCTGGGGTTAAACCACGACAGACACTGCAAATCTGAAATTCTGACATCTCTTAGTGAACAAACAGCTTACACTCCCCACAACCCCCAATTTTTCTCCTAATAAAAACCAAACAAATCACAGTTTACATGTAGTAATCAGACTAAAGACTGTCTTACTTCATGTCAGCAAAGAGTTATGACCACTTCTAATTACTCTTTATACCAATTGCCTCAGCAAAATGAAAAATTAATAGGTCAGATTTCAAAATGTAGGTATTAGTATATGCATAAATGAACCTCTAATGTAATTTCAAAATGAGATAAAAAAAGATTACATATACATAGGAAAGACCCTTCAAAATCAGATGGGATAAATAGGTCTCATGGTACTTAAAATCTTAACGTCTGGTCCAGTCTAGGTTACCCTGGAGATGTCTGCATTTCTTTTCAGTTTCTTTGGGAATTTCAATTCTTTGTCAGTCTATCAAATACTCTCAAAAATAGAAGTTTCATTTAGGTTATTTAAAATGTTATTTCTCTATTGTTTCTACCACATGGTGTGCCTGAACAACAGGATTCCCTCTTGATATACTTTCTAACTCCAAATTAGTTTATGAAGTAAAAAGGTCTAGCAGATTATCAAACTGGGCTGCTATGTATGCCACGAACTTCCTCTGCTTTTACTTGATCCAGAGGGAACACTTAGGCATCACAGTTTACATAAAACATTTTTGCAATCTCCTTTTATGTATCAAGCACAAAGTATAGATGGTACTACAGCTCTGCCGTATAACTAGTCATTCTCGTATAATTGCACAGTGTAACAGTCTGTATGTAAATCTGCACATAAAAGTACAGCTTTCTCATGTCTTCCTCTTATTTCTCAGTTTGCGTGACACTTGCCAATTCTTGTATAAAGATCACTATGGAAGATAAACATAGACCCCGAAGTAATAACTTTGTCTTTCATTGGAGTTTCAATTAGGCTCAACACTATGTTGTCAAGAGTTATCCCTAATAGTTGAGAAGTAACCTGCCTTCCAACTTGCTATAAGGGTAGTATTTTGGAGCTGGAGCAGAAGGCAGGGTTTGAATTGGCTGCATTTGTCTGTTTTTATGCAGAAAACCAAGACTACAAATATTACTTCAACCTTCAGTAGATCTGTTTTACGGTGAGACTTCCCAAAAGTGACTGGGGTATATTCAGAACACACACAAAATCTCTGTGAGTCTCTGTGCCCATCACATACACACAATCATAAAAGTCTACTACTTGTCAGTTAAATGAAAAGATTACTGTTAAGCGCATTCTAATACTTTCTTTAGAAGAGTGGCATTTCAGGAAGCACCAAGCAACACTTCTCTTTCAGCATGCCAAAAAGCAAAACATATTCCTTCAATTGTAACTGGTAACCAGCTAGTTTCAGACCTTGAAAGCTGCAGTCTCATCATTTGGACCGCCTTAATCAAAAACAAACTCTGAAAAGGAGCTGGCTTCTTCAGTATTTAACCCCACATATCACATACTTACACCTGGCATTTCTGTACAGTAGAAAAGGGTCCTGCAGCTGGAAATCGAGGTCTTTAGTAATAGGTTCAGTTCGATTTTCCATGCTCAGTCTGTTCATAATTGTGAAACCATGCCTTGGAGAAGCCGATCTGAAAATTACCAAGTAGAAATCACATCAAGTCAAGGAAAAAAAAGAAATTACTAAAATTTCTTTTTTGTGTAGTTCTCCAAAATTGGTTTTTTTTTAATTTCTAAGAGATACTTCAAAAATCTAATTTTGTTGCCAAGGAAATAACAATTAACTCTTGCAGTGTTTCACACAATCCTTTTAATTATGTCAAAACCCTGCATTAGGTATGAGAAATAACAGAGGCACCATTGGTCTCACAATAGCTACAGAGAGTGTGCCACATCTGCGATACTACCATTTGAGGTCCAATGGTTTAGTCACAGCATAATCATATCTGCATGTCCAGTTTTCACTTCAAGTTGTAAGGCCTACAACTTCTGAACAGGCATGATGTTTCAAAATGCCACTTTGTCACAGACCATCAGCATCATGTTATCCAACCACCACCATCTACCCTGCGGCTGGGGGCTTAGACTAGATGATCTTTAAAGGTGCCTTCCTACCCAAACCGTCCTATGATTCTATGACTGTAAATCATTATGCTCATTCATGGGGGATATACATCAAGTCACTTAGATAACTTTTATTAATGTGAGCCGTTAAACGTATGACGATCCTGACAGGAGATACTACTTTCAAGCCAAGTATGACAATAAAGGAAAAAACAATGGCTAAACATTTGGAAAAAGCACCAGCTCTGGTAATTGCTGGTGTGTGGATTTCTCAATGAAATCCAAAGCACAGGAACCTGCATTACAGGATTGGAGTCAACAGAAAATTAAACAAAAGTGGAACCCTTAACAACAACCCTTGTTTGCAACAGTCAGAACTTCACTTAAAACAAACAAACAGTCCACTACCACTGGTGTTAACTCAGTTGGAAGTCTGATTTTTTGACTGTTCCTCAGAGTTCACAAAGATGATATAGGTGATAAATAAGTCACCTCAAATGGTCACAATACTTTACATTGTCACAACAGTAATAAGAAGCAACAAAGGCAACACCAGCGGTCTCCAGCCTACAATCTCCTGGCAACGTCTTTTTCACAGGACTTTATGACTTTGTTCAAAGCCACAGAAAATTAAAGTTAAAACGTATAGGGAGGGCAATGTATGATGTTACTCCCAGCTCACAACCAGTTCCATGCTGTTGCCTATAGGGCAGCCAGGGTAACAATCTCTGCTGCAAATGGAAACTTATACGGTTGGACTTGATGATCTTTGAGGTCTCTTCCAACCATAATGATTCTATGATTCCTCGGGCAATAAAAAGAATGGTGAAAGATCACAGATGCTAGAAGTGCCAGGTCACATGTTGTCAGTTCTGGAGTTTTAAAACCAACATACCAGAGAAATACTACTTCTGTTTTGCAGTACGCAACTAGCCACCTCCACCTACTGCTAGCACAACTAAGGGTCAGCTCTTTCCTCTTATGGTGGTAATTATAACATCATCTTACCTCCACTTATCTGAAAGCAGCTTAGAAAAATTACTGATTATGATTTCCACTGCTGATACAAAAGAGCTCAAAAAGACTAAAACCAGCATGCCCACTTCACACAAAGCTCAGTCTCTTGGGCCCCTCTGTCACTTCACACATACATGTCTCGCCTTCTCAAAACAATCTCTTGCTTTCTCAGCTCTCCTACCAGATCCTCATCAACATAAATGTTGAAGAAAGTTTCTGCTTTGGTGTCCCATCCCAGCAGCTACTCCAAGATCTGCTTACTGTAACATTTTCTAATTTTAACAATAGTCATATGGAAATGCCAGGACACTAACTTGGAAACTCAAACATAGGGTAGGCTTCACAACAGATTTAACATACATACTAGAATAAATGATGTAATCGACGCTCTGAAAAGCCACAACCAGAGCTGCTGCTAAAAGCAAGCATTAAAACCATTCAAAATGTTGGATGAAACATGCATGAAAAATTAAGAATCAGACACAAGTGGTATGAAAGTTCCGTAAGTAGGGGAATACTACTTCATAAATTGTAACTTTCCCTTACTTTAAGGAATGTCATTATTTATTTAAATATTTGGGGTTTGTTCAGACACCTTTTAAACTGCAAATCCTATGTCCTATTTAAAACAACACAAGATTTCTATGGTTTACCCATGCTGAGTTTAAATCACATTTGGAAGTCGTAGCCAAATACAAGGTGATGTCTCCTTCCCAGTGTTTTCTTCCCCAGATTTGCTTCTGCCTATTTCAGTTTCTTTTCACCCTTGAACAAGGAGGAGCATTTTACTTCATTCAGTCATACTCCATCCCAGCCAGCTTTTCCATATCCACAGGTTTCACCTGCAGACATTAAAACATTACATCCTCACCTTGTGTAAACAAACAGCGTTCCCTCCACGTCAGTCTTTTCCTGAAGAAAAGGAAAGTTAAGAAAGTTGAAATCAGGGCAGTATTTAGCTAGCCATCAGTGAGCGCACTTTTATCTCTGTTTTACCAACACCACCAGTTACACCTCTCTCACCTAAGCCATGAAAAAAATAACTAAACCCAACTTCATCGGCTGGCAGCGAGGGCCTACAGCTAGCACAGGTCACTGTGCAGCTGACTCAAGTTTTATGACACGATATGAAATGGCTAAAGGCTCAACACCATGCAACTAAACACCATGCTGGATTAACTCTCTGCTATGCCCAAGGGTGACACACAGGCTAGATTCAGGGAGAGGATTTTCCAAACTGTATCGTCCCAATGCTTGGGACGGGTAAGGGGGAAAACACACAAAAGGCAGATTGCTCATGCTCTTCAAGCACAGGCCCTAAGCCCCACCATTACAGCAAAGGAAGAACCACCTGCAAATAGCCAGAATGTTAAATTACCAAAAGAGTCCCCAAGTTAATTAATTTTTTAAATCTTAAATAGTCTTTTTAGCATGTGTAACTCCAACACTCTTTTGTACATGTTTTGGTTCTGTTATAGATGTTTGAATGGTAGAGGAGCCCCCAAGGCCCATGCCCTGGGTTAAACCCAGACTCCGACAGCCCTGTAAGCCCTCCAAAACCCACTTCCTAGGCACCACAAGGCTTCCCACAGTCCCCAGAGCCAGGCACAACCCCTCAAACAGCTTGATAAGCACAGGGAGCACCCCAGGACACCCGCCCGGGCCAAGGCCCCCAGCTGAGCCCTCACAACCATCCTCGCACCTCAGTCATGGCGGCACCCGCC
>NW_009633022.1:0-10739 GCF_000690535.1 Cariama cristata | reverse complement strand
CAGGAGACCCGGCCAGAAGCGCTTACCTCGCACCGCGCTTCGTCACTCGTTTTCCTCATCCTGTACGTAGCCGTGGGCACTGGCACTGACCGCCAATCCATGCCACTACACCGATTCCTGCGCGTGGGTTTCCGTACGGAAACCTGCGCGTGAGTTAGCTAGGCATCACAAAGCGCCACCGTAGGTCAGGCTTTCATTCGCCCAATGCTAACACCGCACCATCCGGTACCACCAGCAAATCCAGTTGTGTTCTTTGTCATCACCTCACTTCTCACCACCTGCAAACCGTCGCTGCCCTTGGCCAGTACAGCTGTTAGGGACCCACCACTGATGTAGCCAAGTTAGCAGATCATTTTTCAAATAGCTCTATTCCCAAAGCCAGGCAGACACCCAACACCTGAGGGGTTGTGCCGCTTCTTCCCGTTCAGTACCGGTCCTGGCATGACTATCCTCAGGTTCCTCCAATACAGCCGCCACCATGCAAAACAAACATCCTAGAGGAGTTTTAACAGAAGTAACAGGCCAAAGGCCATACTTGTACAGAAGTGACATTTGCAAGGCTGCCTTCCTGAGCGTTACGAGCTCCTTTATTAATACTACTATATAGGTGGTGAGTATCAGATACAAGTTTTTCTCTGACTGTTCTGTTTCAAATGGGAAAGCACGAGTGTTCCCTGTACACAAGAAGGGACCTAGAAGAGTTGTGAATTTGGTATTTCAAAACCCACAGCCATTATAGACACAATTTTTAAGGGTTAGAGTTAGGTTTATTTTTAGCAAAGCTGCTGAGCAGGACACACTGGCACTACCACAACTTTAATTTCTAGCTATATCACTAGCAATCCAATACAAGCCTGAGATTTAAAAAACACCATACTTTCACAAGCAAAACATCTCATTTAGGATGTTCTTGTTCTCGTGTGGTTGCAGAACAGCTGAGCTACTTTTCTAAGACTTGCTCCGAATTCTTTTATTTCCATACCTAGCTCTTGGTTTCACAACGTGTCCTAGCCCAAGCAAAGTCAGTACATGCTGAACACTAGAACAGATAAATTTAGAACTGAAATGTTGTTAACCTTTACTTCAAAGCTCATTTTTCTGGTGCAGTTCACTACACAAACTTAGAACTAAACAGAGACTTAGAACTAAACAGAGACATACTGACAAAAATTAAGTCTAGGACTTCACGTAAGTAGCTCTAAACCTTTTCTGTAAGAGCTGTGTAACGTTATCATGACGTTACATGACATGATCACAGTTCAGTCTCGTCCACATCCTAAACAGAGACTTAGAACTAAACAGAGACATACTGACAAAAATTAAGTCTAGGACTTCACGTAAGTAGCTCTAAACCTTTTTTGTAAGAGCTGTGTAACGTTATGACATTACATGACATGATCACAGTTCAGTCTTGTCCACATCACTACAACAATTCTAGTCATTTGGCACATTTATTTATTATTTATTTTAAACTGACATATTGCATCTAATACCTGTTCTCTCTTCCAGCCTTTATTAGCTGATGAGCTGGCAAAATGCATTTCTTCCCTCTTTCCCCCTTCCCACCTAATCTTTGGAGCGGTCACAGCTGTGACAGTTTGTGCAGCATCTCCCCTGCTGCTTCAGAGTGGACTGTAACAGAACAAGTCCACAGACAGCCCTGGAATCTGAGGCAACTTAAAAGAGATGCAGCCTCTCTTGCAGCGTAGTCACAAGAATGGTAAAGTAGCAAGCCTGTGAGCTAGAACTTTGTTTTTAATACTGGAAACTAAATCCCTGGTGAAGCTGGGGCACAGGGAGATCTACACTAAGCAGTGTAGACACCGAGATATGCATGAACTGCATGTGCACACTTGTTTACATCCAGCCTGAGCACTAAAATGTCTTCTGTGCATTTGAACTGCTGCTTGGAAGTAGCTATTCATCCATTTCAGTGGGAAAGAAATGGCAACTCAGTCCCCTGCACAGGGAAGTTTTAATTTTTGTGACATTTAAGAGAATCCTTTTTCCCTTGTTCTGTGATGTTTAGAATCAAAGGGACAGAGGGGCTGATAAGGCTTAGGTTCAAGTCATAAGCTTTGAAGCACGTTAACATTTTTTCTCCTTTTAGTGTTCGCAGGCAGACAACAAACCGACCCCCCCCAGCTGGAGGAAGGCCTAAACCACAGCCAAAACCTAAGCCTCAGGTACCACAGTGCAGGGCGCTGTACGCATATGATGCTCAGGACACAGATGAACTTAGCTTTAATGCCAACGACGTGATTGATATAATTAAAGAAGGTATGTAGCCATAAAAGGTTTTGTTACTTAAGTACTAATCTTGAAGGTACACTGTCATAAGTAGTTAAGACTTTTTGAGCCACTGCACAGTTATCTGCCCTCATTAGGCTTGCAAATGTCAATGACAGCTCAGGGAGCAGAATAGGCTCCACACCCACACCAATCAAACCTGTTCACTTAAAAGCATGTCAGAGACAGATCAATGACATATACATTACTTGGTACTGCAGATCTGTAAATTTAGTTATTCTATCACAGGCTCTGGCTGAAAATGAACCTAAGGCACAGGTACAGCACAAGAAGCAAGAAGTAATAAAGCAGTTCTAACTCTTTGGGTCTTCAAAGCAACCTCATAAGGCATAGTGATGATGTTGTCTGAAAGGCAGATTCGTGCCTGGCGTGCAATAAGCCAATTCCACATGCTCAGGAAAGATACTATGTTTAATTCAGGCCTGGGTGCTCAGTGGACTTTTCCACAAATCAAGCACACCACCAGCAAATTATAGTGTTCCTTTTATACACAAAAATCAGGGATCAGTATTTTTCCAGGCATGCCTGCTAAATACTGATTGGTTAGTAATTTACATACAATTATGTATTCATTGATGTAACAACATGTGCTCAGGGGAAGGGTCTTCACCCAGGCAAGGGTGTTCTTGCCCCATGGGTGTGATTGTTAGTATTATAATGAAGGCAGTTTGCTTCAGGACACCTTAAAAACTAGTTTCATTGCCAGGAGTTGGTTAATTGAATGGTCACTTTGCCAGGTTGTCAAATAACTCATCCTTAGCACAACCGGCCCAGATGTTCTCAAACTTCTAGGACTTTTCATACCCTAACTCCCTTCGTGAATCCTTTGTTGTTAATCAAAGTCATCTTGACCAAGACTCAATGCAAGGTATAATCAAAGCCTTGTAATTATTAACTACGGTTACTAGTGAAATGCATTATATCAATTTGACAATATTATTAGGTAGAACACAGTCTTCTATACTAATAGTTTGTTACTCTGATATCGGTGTGGCCAAAAGATTAGCAAGCTCAGCTTCTCCAAATAATTTCTCCTCAGTCCTTCACAAGAAGGCTCCCAATGTGGAATAGCTTTGCAAGGCTGCCTCAAAAGTTATACAAAGTTTACAGACCCTCACTACTTTGCTTTCTTTGTCATAGATCCTTCTGGCTGGTGGACAGGAAGACTACGAGGGAAACAAGGTCTGTTTCCCAACAATTATGTCACCAAAATATAAGAGACTGTCAGAAAAATTGGCATGAAGTTACCAGTGGTTGAAGATGTCTTCCCTTACCTTCAGGACACTGTTCTTCTGAGATCTGCCATTCTCAGCAGTACTTTCACCAGTAAAGTTGCATATGAACAAGAAGAAAATTACCCATAGCACAGACTTTGATCTTTTGTCTCAGAAGCATACAGCAATGGACATACTGACCAATTATTTATTATATTTAAAACCTGGTTTTAACACCTAGTAAGTGAAGAATGCTGAAACCTACCATCTTCCTGAAACAGAAAGGTGCTTTGCAATCTGGGACCAGGGACTTTGAAAGGGGTACATTTAATAAGTGCCTTCAGCTGAATATTAGTAGCCTTTTTAATTATCTACTGAAGATAATGTTAAATGCACATTTCCTCTAATGCAGATCATTCTGTGGAACATGTTAAGTATGCTGCTACATGTCAAAAAGATTTAGGCTCATTTGGGATATTACCATCTAAAAACCTGCTGTGATGGTATATTTAAGTAATTCTGTACAGAGTTGTAATGGAACTGGTTTGTGTTTGCTGATGTGTTTAGGGACTCCCAACAGGCACTGTAAGAAGTTAAAACAGAAAGCCACATAGTACTGTATGCTAAACAATGTTGCCTTCTTCAAGATTTATATTATAATATGGCTGGCCCATGTTGGATTTATGTTTAATGCTCTACCTGTTACAGGAAGTGTCTTTATGCAGAGCTGTACATTTATAGAAACAGATCATACACTGTATATAAAAACTGAATATGATAGACACCATGTATGAATGTATAATGTAGTATTCCACTGTTCTTAATTAATGAAGTAGATACACTAGAATCTTTATGCCAGGTACTTGCAGATATGCACTACTCCTTTTAAATGGCAAAAGCAAAAGCGTTATTGCTTAAAGTCTGCCTCCCAACCACAGTGGCTGTTGCTTGCCATACAGCTATCAGAATTCATGTTTTGCCTTCTGAACCTCCATAAAATAAAAGACAAACAGCAGTTAGCTGAACAGGTCTGTTCTCTGTGCAGTTTGTTTTCAGTTACATATACAAACAGATCCCTTCACAACAATGTCTGTTGGATTTTACTGCACTGGTTTCTAAAGAGAAAATTCCCTTCCTTTGCTCCAAACCAAACCCTTTTCACTATGCCCAGCTGAAGTGCTGTGCATTACACTTTTTCTTCTTAAAAGCAGTTAAAAAAACCTGTGCATGTTGATACTAAGAAGTTGCATAAGCTTAAAGAAAGAAACAGGTAGAAGTCTTCCTAAACCATTGCTTAAGTCTAATTTGGGCACACTTGAACTCCATCTCCACTAAGAGATGACTGTAGAAGCTGCTTCTGGGAGCCAAAAACTAGGGTGTCAGTCCCAGGGGGAATCATATACACACAAGGGATCAAGCACATTTTTCAAAAGACCATTTGCAGTAAGTGCTAGGCTTACTTATCCTATAGGAGAGAGGTCTCCTGCTTGAGAAGATAAAAACCATCAGCCCCTCAACATCCTTCCCACAGGGGGAGCATTGAGGTCTAGGCCGTTTTTGTAGTCTTAGGTTCTTGCCTTCTACATCAGAGCCGGCACACTCAAAGAGGAGACACTGGGAGAAGGGAGATAACGAGTTCACTGTAACTTAGAGAATACCTAAGGGTATGTAACTTAACATTACTTACACAGGAGTAAGTTAACAAGTAGGCTTAAATGAGGTATTGAAGCAGAAAAGTTACATCACTTATATGCTTGTATTCCTTGAGCATACAGATACCAAAGTTTATTAGAAACAAAGGAAAGCGAAACATTAAGTGATAAGGAAAAAATGTACTTACAGTGGGTTTGACTGTATTCTCCCAGGTATAGGGGTTTATTGGAGGCGGGGGGAAAGGCAATGAAAAGCTAGGGGCTTTTTTTTTGTCTAAGAAGTGAAGCAGGTTTTGAGAGCTGAGCTGGTTCAAAAGGTCTCATCCCTATAGTTCCACACCTTCAGCCCCTGCACACAGCTGTTAGCATCACAGGGGACTTAGATTTTTCCTACCTTAACTCCCTTTGTTTAGGTACACAGAGATAGAGAACGCATTGTCTTATGTTCACCTAAACACAAAGATTTACAAGCCTAATATCCTTTACAGCCAGCCTACTTCTTTCCCCAAAGTTGAAGGCAACAAACTACAAAAAAAAGAAATTCCTGTATACTTCTTTGCAACAAGGCACTGAAATGAAGTATGCATTTAGTATCCTTTAAGGTACACCAAGAACAGATGAACTGTCTGCCTGCACTTTCTTACCTTAACAGTGAAAACAGGTTACTAAATGTAACCCACTGTAAAGCCCAGAGATTCTTATTGGAATCAACCACTGAGAACAATCATCCACATCTAACTGCGAGCTGTATCAATCACCTATTTAGTCAAATGTCCTGCTTCGACATTAGATTTGCAGACATGTGCCGTAAAGATTCAGTCACAATACTTTTTTTTTTTTTTTTTTTTTAAGAACGAGAGGAGCTTTATTTCTAGATAGAGAGTTGTATTACAAAGCAAGTTTAAAATTTCACCTTCTGAGTGAGTCTTAAATGTCTGTGGCTGGAACGCTATGTACAAAGAGCAGTAGTTTTTCCTCAACAGGCAGGTAAGGAGAAAGTGCATACGCCATCAGGACTTGGCTGCCTAGGGTTATCATAGGAGTGATGAAGCCAGGTCCTTGATCATCTCGCCGCTCAGTTGAGGGATTGTGCTGATTGTCAGTAGTTTGCTACTTGCATACTTGTTCTTTATAGCCTGCAGAGGTAGAGGAACACTGTTACAAATGATTTACACAGAGTATTTATGTTTAGGTGGATAATTTTGGGTCAATTAGCCTGACTGCTTGGAAAACAAGCAAACCAACCAATCAGGTTAGAAGTGAACCAGCTTGCAACGTAGCAAGAGCAGTTTGTCTAAAATGTTTTGAAGTTAGTACTAATGCAACATCCTCTCACAGGCTTGTCAGAATAGCCTAGACTCTAAGATAACATAGAGAACATTGACCCAAGGACCCACAATGTGCAGCAAAGGTATTTCTAAAACATTAAAAAGATTTAAGTAGTTATACTTACAGTGTATTTTGTTAACTTCTCATTTACTTTGACCACATTCTTGGCCATGTGTTTCATAGTCATCACAAGACTGTCTTCTGTATAGCCAGTATAGTACTGCTGCTTTGTACCCTGCAGCATTAATGGTAAGAAATTTGAGATTTATGAAGTGGAGATCGCTGCTCAAGGCACAGTCACTTCAGGTAACAAATGCCCTGAGCTTCATGCGCTAGCCTTGAGCGCTAGGAACTGTAGTACTGTCAATTTAGGCAACAGATCCAGAATAACTTCTGGTGTGCAGTAGAAGTCTAAGTCTGGCCACATCGATGCCAAGAACCACATTTCTACACTGCACAAAGCATAAAAGAAGCAACCCTTGCAAGACTAACCACTAGTTGAATTACAATCCACTATTCATGGGCCATGATTCGTTACATGTACAGTGAAAATTATGAATATATATTTATTGACAGTGTGGCCTTCTGTAATTCAATACTTTCAACAGAAAAATCCTTTCATGCCACAGTGTTCACACAGAAAAAGATAGTAAGTTTTTAGTGGTGTATTCCTTTTTCTATCTGCAACTATGCATCAGGCTGTCCCAACAGTCATTTGATCACCGGCATTCTTACAGACCTAAACATAATTTTCTTTAGTTGTTTTAATGGTTCAATTCAACCAACTGAAGGAAAAGCCTTCAAACAACGAGTTTGATTAAAATACTTACCCATTTATTATGTCCCAGGATCTTTTGGGACAAGCATAATGCAGCAGCTGCAATCTCTGAAGGACGATAGTGAACCATGTCATAGTCTATCAGCGTCAGCTCCATTAGGTATTTTGCTAGCGTATGTTGCTTAGCATCAGCCTACCAGATTGAGAATTTGTTAATCCACAAAGTTTCACTTCATTGTATCACAATAATTTATAGTTTATTGTACTCATTAACTGACAAAATTAAAATAGTCAACAAAAATCTTTATTAAGGTCGAGGGACCATATTCTCTAACACAGGCACTCATCTCAAAATGGAGACCAGAGTCCAAACCTGTCTAGTCCAGCAGCCATTTTGGCTTTGTGTCTAAATTCAAGTGAGGGATTTTAACAGAAAACTGCAGTATCAGGCACTGCTGCACCCAACAAGGGATACAAGTGCTCCCTCTGTAATACACTAAGGCATGGTGGGGGGGAAAGGAAGAAGTGCAAAATGACTTAAGAAGATCCTTACTAAAGCAGTCAGCTAACTTCAAGAGTTACCTAATGGTCTGTTGAAGTAACTGAAACCCACTTCAAGCATAGGCAGTTCACTCCAGTGAAACTACCCAGGTGGGAAAAAAAAGGTCAAGTCAAAGAAAAAGCTTATCTTTTGATTCTTAAATAATACAGTATTTGTATCCAAAAATTATGAAGAACTGCAACACTGCTCCCCTTTTACTAGGGAATACCCTGATCACCAGACAAAAAAATTACTCTAAAAGCAAAGATTCTGCTCTAGGTATGTTTAGTTTACTCTAACGGTGAAATTACTGTCACTAAGGCTGAACACAGGCTCCAGTAAAAATACAAATGTGAACTGCTACTGGTTGCAAAAGTGATGTTGTTGTGTTACTCCACATGGTAGAGTTTCATAGCTGAATATTTCTTGATCCAGCATGTAAGCAGAAAGCAAGTAAGATCACATAATAAAAATGCCAGAAGCAATTGTTATAGACTTTAGACATATAGGAAAGTTCTAGATAATGAGGACAAGTACTCACCTCCCCAGCTTTTGATGCTCTTCTTAAGAAGTGAATTGGAAGAGGTCGTCCCAAATCAAAGTTTAACTCTTTCAGAATCAAAATCTCCATTTCTCTAACTTCAACACTGGTGTAGGCATTGTCAGTAATGTAAACAAAATCTGCTACATCAGGAGAGAATATCTCTTCGTATTTTGAAGCTAGAAGCAGTGCTGTTACACCCACCAGCTGAAGCCTCTTACGAGGTACTGGATGACTCTGCAATATAGGAATTTAGAAAGCAGGCCCCAAAATGTCGAACTCCAGATAAACAGATTCTAACTTACCAGTTTAAAATACCAGTATGACAGTGCTCATTCTTATAACGTAGATAACTTTCCACTTTTAGTCAGAAGTGTCCCTATAATGACAGGCTCAAAGAGGATCACAGCCTCAGAGTTAAGATGCTACATTATACAGAGCTCTTACACAAACAGCAGATTTTGTAGGTTCTTGGATTTGTAAAGAAAGGATAAATCCTAAACTCCTTTAAAAGCATAGTCATTGAATGAGCATCCTAATCCAAACATAAGTTGAAAAGCATCTTTCTTACTTGTAAGAAGCGATCCATAACTGCAACACACATATACAGCGTTTCCTGCAAAAGCTGGAATCTTGAGTGGACCTGTACAAGCCAGTCTACTAAAATTGCTCGCATACGCCCATTGATCATCTTCCCATCAAGGTAATGAGGGCGGACCGATTGCTGCAGCTGTTGGAGAGAGAGCTGTGTGAGCAACAAGATTAACACTACACTGCAGAAGTGCAAACTCAGTATGTCATACCTCAAGCTCTCTCAGATACAGATAGATATCTTTCACATAGTCACTACACAGCTGAGGATTCTCCCAGTCTTCAGCATCAATGTCTTCTACATTGTTGAGCAACACATCAGAGAAGGCTTGGCACAAATCGTCCTCTTGCATAGATACATCCATAGGGACAGGAGACAGAACCTAAGGAACAGATCATAGTGCTTACATATCTACTGTTTAAGCTGCAACATTCCTTTTTTTCCCCACGTTTTTCCAGTTACTAATACAATTTCTTAAGACAGAAGTTGAAACTGAGCTTGCATTCTAGCATGGCAAGCTTTCACCAAGATGCCATACAGACAGAATCAGAAGACCTTCTAGCAATTGCCAGCTAAAGTAGAAACTTCATTCAACAGCTAGTGTTACCACTTTAATGTTAGCCTTTAAGCACAACATGCATTAAACCAAAGCCTCAGTACAGAGGCTTTGCTTTTTCATCAGGGAAATGAGATAGATCTACAGATAAACTACTCTGAAATTAGAGCTCTAAGTTGCAAATCAAATTAAGAATCAGAACAGTATCATTACTTCCTACCTTTGGAACACCAGTTTCTTTGAATGCTCCATTCACAGCAGCTGGAGGTTTAGGCAGTACAGTTACATTTGTAATCTTACTAGGTCCTTTTGTAGACTTTATGGATGCCTTGGAGCACTCTGTTTTCTGTTATGAAAACAATGATTATTAGTACAGAGCTAGTAATCCATCTTTTCTTTACAGACAGATTTCAAATGTTCTTTTACCTTAGCTATACGTGTTCCTCTTGTTGCAACTTTATTTCCTATTTCTTCCAAAGCAGCCCTTTTGCCAGTAAGATGAGTTTTGGCTTTACTTTTAACGTCAGTCACAGCATTCTCCACCCCTCTAGTAACCTAAAACAATAAAATTGTAGTTTAAGAATAAGAGACCAACTTTATTTAATTTTCAGATGCCTAATTTCATTATACACTTACCATCACTGTACCGGTGTACCTCTGTGTACTCAACCAGTTTTTATTTCCTACCTGTTCACATATGCTTAGAGGAAGAAGTCCCCTCTATGTTGCAAGATTAGAGTTCTGCATGCTATCTCATTCTTCCTCACTGACAACTTTTTAACGTTAGAATGCTTACCTGCTACTTAGCCGTTTACTGTATTTACACTTTGTAACTATAGCAGTATTCCCATGAAGATGAACAAAGCAATTTCTTTGTTACATACAAATTTAAAAGTTATGTTATGCATACAAAAATAAACATCCTTCGTTACGCACAGCAAATAAACTACCAGGTTTCAAGAGTTTCTGGTGGAGTTTAGTTTAAGCCATTAGGTAAGTCACCACAGAAAAACGGTACTTGTATTCCCTCCCTGCACAGTAGCTTTAACATTCTGCTTTCCTCCAACACGCCCCCCCCCCCTTGGAGGGGGAGGAGCAGGCGGCCGAGGCCCGGTGCAAGCCGAGGGCAGCGCCAGTGAAGCTCCCGTGCCCTCCAACGCGGGGGGGCGAAGGCAGCGCGCAGCCCCTCACCACCATTCCCTCAAAGCCCAGCCCAGCTTCAGTCT
>NW_009633021.1:0-14321 GCF_000690535.1 Cariama cristata | reverse complement strand
CCAGATTTGACTGGCCCTTTCAAACCCCTCCCCTTTGACAGGGAGGATGATGAGAAATCTACCTGCACTCCAGAGCCCCTTATTGCTGCTCCCAGGGTTCTGTAATCCTTCTTGATACTCCTCAGGCTGCTCCTGGCTGTATCCCTGGTGCCCCTGTGAAACAACCGCAGTGCTGTATGAGGCTTGGTGGTCTCTCAGTGACATCCCTGATAGGAGCCCCTGGTAAGCAGCACACCTCTCTAGAGTGCATCAGGTTGACGAACGGGTGCACCCACACTTCTCAGGAGAGAGTCTCTGACTGCTGTCACCCATCGCCTTTCCTTGGTTGTGCTGGTTGTTATATGGGGGGCAGATGGGGCTGCCTTACTCAGCTCCAGTGTCCTCCTGATGTGATGGGTCTTTCCTTTTCAGTCTGCAGAGCGGTGAAGTGGTTCTGCAAGGGTGTCTCAGGCTTTGGGGGAGGTCTCTTCCCCCTGCAGGTCCTTGCCGTTGAAAGCTTCCATTCTTCTGCATTATTGGCCCCCCTCCCTTCTGCGTGTGTTGGTGGGGGAGTTTCTGGCCATGGGCGGTGGGTCCACTGCATGCTGGGCTAGGAACCAGCATCTACGTCCTTCTCAGCCTCCCTGATGTTGCACAACCTTCTCACAAAGTGCCATCACTGGCCTGTGCAGTGACAGAAGTAGTTTTCAGGTTTATTCAGGTTGCATCCAAATGAACTACATTTTCATCCAACATTAGAGTTTTAATTTGATCTTTGGTGGTCAGAAAATTTGGACTGGAAAAGTCTAGTACTTCAGTGTAATCAGATATGAATCCCTTATGGGATAAACAGAACTATTATTAGTTTACTGTGCTACTTTTACCCTTAAAGCAAAATAGCATACATAAAGAAAAATAGGTAGATAGCCATTGGCAGTAACATTCTTTACATTATTACTAAGCATGGAGGAAACATCAGATAAACCATATTAAGTTGACTTTCAGGGTACGTTGAATGGTTTATGATAATAATGAACATGGTGAGATCTCAAAAAGTTCGTTGCCTGCATCAAGTCTCCTCGCAGGCCTGTAAAGAACCTTGGGTGTCTGGGAGATTTTTCAGATTCTTGACCTTACTGTGATGCATTTCTGTTGCCAGACTGAGGGTACATGGAAGGAACAGAGAGAGTCTGTGCTGGAATGGAAGAAGAGAGAACTCTTATTGATTGTGTTAGATTAGGTTTAAGGATGGAATTAAACTACAGGGCATGACTGACACTGCCCAATATCAGAGTCAGCATGAATATGGGAGACATCAGCTCTCACTGTTCCAGTAGTCTCAAATTCTGCTTGTATGGCCTGAGACAGCCCATAGGTGGAATATAATTCCAAAAATGTACCTGTATGCAATTGCGATAAAGCAGCTCATTCATTCACCTAAAAAAGACAATTGGACTTTCTTGGGCCATGAGAAGCTTACAGGAGTTGTCACCTGTGTGAAAGCTAAAAGGTTGCTACTACGTGACGGAGAACCAAGGGGAGAAGGACTGCCAGGAGCAGAGCACAGGTGGGAGATGACAATGATTATCACCTTCTCCTGCCTCTACCTTGAAGGACAGATGCAGCTGCGTGCTAGAGGAACGTGGCCAGGTTGATCCCAGCTGACTACCTCCTTCCTGCAGTTGAGGGTGTGGGTTGTCCCACAGTGACTGCACCAGCCTCATGGTCCAGAAGAAAGGTAAGATGTTCTTGAATAAACAGAGGACTGTATGCAGGCTGAGATGTATGAGATGGCTTTGAAGATCAGAATGAAGGTTATGCTACGTTTCCAGTGGTTTGCATTTATAAGAACATGAATTGTCCAAATATTTTAAACTTGCCATTTAAACTTCAGATGGCTATTTACTAAATATGATAAATGTTTGTGGAGTTACTGATGAAATGACTTCAGTAGCTTGTGTAAAATATTTTGGGAGCTTATTAAACTGGACTGGAGCAGCTGTTTAATATATTCATGAAGGTTGTATTGATTGTGGGATGTTTGCCTTAGAATCAAGTGGTCATATCTTCAAAATGCAAGATGTTTTGAGTACTTTTAATATTTCATTAATCTTTACTCTGACTGGTTTGGAAATTTGAGTTTATGGATTGTTCTTTTAAGTTAAAAATTGTTCAGAATTTAGCTTCTTGAACTAATATTCTTTTAATGCTATTTGTTCATTATTTTTTTCCAAAATGCAATATGCAAGACACTAGGGAAATGAAATTGATTTCATAATGGATAAGGCTTCTGAAATGAACAAAATAACATAAACTAAAGTGTACCCCAGTGACATCAGACTGGGGCTCAGATTGTAGCACTTTTATACAAACTAATTAACATCTCACTGAACTTAACTGGTCTGTCTGTAAGATTAAAGTACTTCCAAGAGTCAGTAAAGTGAATAATAACAATAAAAGTTAGCTAGATTTGTTCCTACGTGAGTTATCACTGAATAAAGCTTAGAGTTTCTTAAACTTACTCAATGGCATTCCCCAGATGCTGATCTTATTTCCTATATTTTTTCTGAAGCTGCTGTACAGAATATTGCAAGCAGCATGAATTCTGTGCTATGGACTGTACAGAATGGTAATTAATTGTGATTAATTGATTTTTACTTTTGTGTGGACTAAAACTATTCTACTTAGGGTGAAAGTGTGCAGTTTTACTACTAATATTAAACAAAGAGAGGAAGAAGAGGACTGCTTTTGATGTGCTAACTTTAAAGAAACTGTAACTACATAGCAATTAGACTTCAATGACTGTACAACTCAACTCCTTTCCCTCTTGCCCTTCCCCTGGGGACATTTAATACCCTGTAGGAAGAGAATCTTGGCTGATGTGTTACTCTTATTAAGGTGGTTTGACAGAACTTTAAGGCTACATTTACAGCATCTTAAAGTCCCAGAGTACTGTCAGATCAAGGTAAAGCAGGGCACCAGGAATGAGACTGCTAAAACTGCACTTCTTGTGAATAGTTTGTAGTCCATTGCCCCTGTTTTTACAGAAAAGAAGCTGGGATACAGAAAAGTGATTTTTGCTCCAGTTCAAGGCAGGTGCTGAAGAAAAGGCAGAATTGCTACACAGGAGCCTAGTGTGCTGTTTCTTAAGTCATACTGCCTTTTCAGCAAAAGTTGAGCGCTCTCTGTTGAAGTGTTCTGTAACGCACATCTATATATAAGCAATTAACAAGATTTCAATACCACTATGGGGTATTTGAGAAACCAAGCACTTTTCAATGGAAAAAAAAAAGGGTTTTGTAGCTATTCTACCAGTAGTATTTATCATCTCGGGCATCCTTTTCTTTTACTATGTTTCCCTAAATGAAATGTGTTGCTCTAATTATGCATGCTATTATTGCAAGTGCCTTGGAAGAAGGGGTATCTTACTCATCAACAAGGGCTCAGGCATGGGAAAAACCGGAGCTGCTGAAGGCTGATGGGAGGAAAGATATATGATATCACATCTAGCCCTGTTTCATAAACCCTGTTCTGATCAGGACAAGCAGGAGAAATCCTCTCTGTGGTTCCAGAAATAGCAGAGGGAAGAGGTGTTTGCAGGCTTACTTTCAGCATTAACCTTTATCAGAAATATTGCTGAAGGAAGCCATGGCGTAGGCCCAGAGCAGGGCTATGACAATACAGACAACTTAACTGAAAATCAGAGAGCTTTCAGAGGCTTATTGGGCTGGGAATTTCAAATCTGAAAAGGTGAGGCGATTAAAACTCTGTGCTTACTTACTTTCGATTTTTGTAATATTTGCTCCTATAGTCAGAAAAGCAAATTAAAAAAAAATAGTACACAGTAGGAGAAATGGATGCTCTTGGGAGAACATATGAGCTGGGTATAGGTTAAAAAATAACATAATTAGTTTTCCACATGTTTTGTTTATCTAGGAATATGATTATATTAATATCAAAGATTAAACATAATCACTGATACCTAGTGGTTTGTACCTGGACGTGTACTGATAAGCAATGAGTGTTTGTGAAGGGCAGAATTCTGACATGATTCTCAGATCTTTGAATTTCATTTCTCGGTATGACTATTATAAAATATACGGACAGACAGGTGTATATATAAATACATACACACAGACACACAATTCTTGTTGTTCTTATCTCATAGCAAGAAATGATGACTAAGGAGAAATCTCACTACAAATTCTTTGTTACTGGGAACTTCTGCTGCTGGACTGAAGTTCTCTTTTCAGCAAAGCACATAAAAAATTATTTATCCCCATGGCAATCTTCATCTTGATTGACATCAGGAGCATGCACTGGTATATTTTAGAATGGATTCTCAGCCAGTTTGAATTGTCATAGCACCACTTAAACCAATAGGTTTATGACAGCATACGTCTTCTGAGAATCTTTACACATCTGCAGAATCAAAAAACTCAGGTTACTAATTACAATTTGAAAACATGCAAGACAAAATTGGAGGAAGAATGATCTGAAACTGTTTGGCTTAGTGGCAAGATGAAGCAGAAGAAAGCGATCATACCGGAAAGGGCTGACCGGTAATTTTGCAACTTAATAAACCAGGAAAAAAAGCCAGCGTGATTCATGGTTTCATGTTCAGAGGTAGCATGTTTCAGAGTGGCGTAGTTATATTTCTTCTTTCTATCACTGTAGTATAACCTCAGCCAGCACATTGTATTAAATCCTGGACACATAACTGCCAGATAGATCCTGATGAATTGGGGCTTCTCTTTAAATGAAAACCAAAAATGATTAGGGAACTGAAAGGATTTCTAACAAAACATTAAAGGAATCAGATACTTCGGCTAGCAAATGGAGACTTTGCCTGACTGCAAGTTGGGCAAGTATAAATCTGAAGGACTGACTGCAAATGTTGGTGTTAAGAGGGAACTAAAATGAAGAGTAGATAGGCAGGTCAAGAGCTAAAAGAAAGGCTAGTGAGATCTATAAACCTGAACAGGACAAAGCGCTAAGGTTTAATTCCATGCAACTATTCAGACCCCCAAGTCTCATTGAATTCAGTTTGCTATTTGTTATCTAAATACCTTTTTGGCTCCTCAGCAAGTCTTGCCAAGCCAAACAACAACTGATGCATCTGTGTTTTGTCACTTGCACTTACCCAGAGCTGTAGCATGGGTTGACACCTTGGAGTCTGTAAAGACTGACAGCACGCTGTCATGGATCAATCTAGGAACAGTTTTTGGCAATGTAAAAGGTCAGAAACAGCAGGACAGGTGGTAGGATCTGTGATCAGCAGCTTGTTTGTTGTCACTGATGACACTGCATTCTGCTGACAAGATGTAATGCTGTTCTTGGTTTGGTATGATGAAATGCAGGCCTTTTCTCAACTGCAAGTCGAATATGACCCTCCATGGTAGCTGATCGTGACTGCCATGGATTATCTCTGAGAATCAGACTTAATATGAGGAGTCCAATCTGTGTTTCGTTACTTAGCCGTGACAATGAATGCAATGCTTCAATGCATGGATCCAATGCTCCTGGGAAGGATCTTGTGTCAAAAAATAGTTGTACATTAAGTCCAGCATGTAACGGACAACCCTAAAGAAATAGTTCTGGAGCTGAGAGTGTTGAGAAGGATTGCACCTTGCCAAGATCCCAGAAGGGACTCAATGTTGAACAGCTGAGTTAATAGAAGGTAGCTGTTAATGTAACATCCACACCTAGTTTGCTTAAGATTTCATGAAAGGTCTGTTGAATCTTGTACTCCAGTGACACAAGCGGGATGTGGTTTGCTCTTTTAGATGTGACTCTTTACAATACTGTTAGCTTGTGAAGCAGTGACACGTTACAGAAATGACGTATCTGTTGACAGTGGAAGATCACTAAGCAGAATGATTTGCGACACTGATTTAGTTGACTGAAAATGTTACTTGGAGCAATTCTCAGCTACGCTGGCTGTTAAAGGGGTACAGTGGTAAGGAAAGAGCAAAATTTGGATACTGACTGAGTCTGTTAGTACCTACTAAGAGGATCAGACATGATCCTTTATCTGCAGAAAAGATGATGGGCAGGTCTTTCAAGGTTCTGATTTCTACATCTGATTGATTTCTTCTCGTTCATGTATAGTCTGATAACAACTAGCCAGGAACCATCTTAGTTTCCAAGAGTAGTTCTGAAAAAATTCAGAGGCAAACTGGATGACACTAGCATCTAGTTACCACCTCTTTTCCTTTCTGTTGGCTTGCTTGCTAGTTGTCTTCCCACTGGTCTTGGCTGTTATTGCTTCTCTTTAGCAAACATTTTAGAAATACACCATGGAATTCTTTCTCTCTATTTTCACTGCAGGTTTTGGTCCTGCCTACTGTATCTCCCACCTACTCTCAGATGTTTTATTTATTTGCTGCCTGATAAGAGATTCCAGTGATGGAAATTTGAGGACACTATGGTGCCTCTACCTGGGTGTCTTGTCCTTACTTATTCTTCCACATGCTTTTCTTCTGCAGTCTTTTTCCTTCCCACTGTTCAATGTGATATTGTACTAGAAATGAGGGAAATGGAAGATAGATGCATCAAGGTGTTAGTATAATTTAAACCATAGGCTGGTATCTAGGAAGTAGCCACATTGAAAAGGTTTGTTTTCAGTAATTTATAGTGTGGTAGTGTATGATGAACCAAACAGAAACAGCAAGATGGACCCTTAGAGTAACTCCAGGTAACATTTCTTATACAGTCCATTCCTCTGCCATTATATTTTGTCCTTAGACTTCATGAGTCACTTAAAAGGTTTATAGCATCCACAATGCAAAGCTTTAATCATGTGGCTTTTCATAAGGCCTTAAAATAACTTTATACAAGAAAGCTAAAGCATGCTCTGGAGTGAGTTCTATGTTAAAAGGGAAAATAAACAATTGGTATTTCATTACAGGATCATACAACACAGGCGTGAGTAAAGGTGAGACCACAGTGAAATGCAGAATGCACTTTCCAGAAGGAATATAGCTTTAAAACAAAAAGAAAGGTGGAAACTTTGTTGTCCTGTGAGGTAATATAGTTCGCTTGCTGAAGACTGAGTCATTCGGCACAGCGTAAAATGTATGTTGTTTTAAGCCAATAGATCAGTCAAATACATATTTATAGATGGATATCTTTCTCACAGTGCTGTTTATGCTACCAGTGTTGCAGGAAAAAAAGTGCAAACATCCCTGCTATAGACCCTTAAAAAATTGAGGTCGTCTGTATTTTAAAGTTATTTGGCTTTTTATTAATGAATAAAACAGTAATGGATCTCCCTCTCTTTCTCTCAGTAAAACTAAATTACCCTACTGTAGTCCTTCACCTTCTTCATTGCAATAACTGTACAAGCTTAAAGCAAACAAACGTTTCCCGGACTCAGGCCCACATAGATCTCATTTATTTTGTGAAACCCCTGGAGGAAAGCAGAGCTGAGGGCACTAAGCACACTGTAGAGGTCCTTGAGGCTGTTTTTTCTTATTTCCAAACGTTGTCAGAGTTGCCACAGGAGCATCCTGCAAATACGAGTGGAAAGAACGATGGCTTTGTCGCAAAGGGAGAGGCAAATGGCCGCAAGACAAGCCTGTGAAGTTAAGTAGCCCACAATTGGCAAGTGTTTAAAAAGTCTCTGCCCATGTGCTGGGTCCTTGAGTCCTTACACAGGGGACTCATGAGAGCCAGAGCAGAGCTGAGTCCAGCACAGCTCACTGTGGATGCGGGCTCCGGTACTCATTCTGCAGACTCCCTACACACGGCTGAAAACGATACTGTGATGAAAAATCTGTGCTCCTGCACAGGTAAAATATAAAGACAGTGCTGAGAAATCACAGCTCGGTCAGGTGATTTACTGTATCATTTGCACAGGAACAGGCAACAAACCATCATGCAGCGAAGTTTCAGAAAAACAGATCACAGTAAATTGTTCTTTATAAGGATGGGACTAATATTCCCTGTGTGTTTGATTTATACACCGGTAACTGAAACTTTATTCAAGGAAATACTGATGAAAAAGGAGGAGGAAGAATTAATTCTTGCAGAGTACCAGTCAAAGCATTCACGTTACAGCCCTCTCCAGGGGACAGAGTGGCTTTGCACAGGGATGATGGAAAGGCTTATGCTCCAAAAAGCCTCTCTCAGGGCTTTTCCAGTCTCAGCCACCTATACTGGGTGCTGCAAAGAAAAGGTGTGACCAGAACACTGTTCCCTACCTTACCTCTGCCCTGCCCTTCCTTTCTGTCCCACTGCTGAAGAAACCTGGGCAGCCTCTGCCTTCCCAGGAGCTCACGGATTTTGTGCATAATCCCTGGGTGGTTCTCCTCAAAGCACTGTGCCTGCAGGCAGTTCCTCAGCACAGTAAATGCTGTTGAGCTTTGGCTACGGGGAGGATCCAGCCAGTCAGCCTCAGCAACTGCATTTGGGTCCAGACAGCAGCCCTTTCAATATACAGTGTTTCTGTGGTCCTTCTCAACTTCGTTTCTGTTCCTGATGTTACATTGAGAATCTGGCTTTGGATCTATAGGAAATATATTCTGTACATAAGGAGAAAAAAAAAATTACTGTTAGTCTAATAAATATCATAACTGAATAATCAAAATTCAGCAAACATATTCTTAGACCAGTCCCAGTGATATGGATGCTTACGGACCATGATAATACAGAAGAAGCCTCACACACTCAGAATTTTTGTTAGAAAAAGCCTCTTACTAATATCTGTCCCTTTTCTCTGGTGTCAGACTTACTTCTCCAGGGTCCCTGGCTCCCAAGATTGATAGCTTGTGCCTACCTGTGTGTGGTAACAAGAAGTCATCAGAGTTCTGGTGAATACCTCAGGAGGCATTTGACGTTCGTGGCAGTGGTCCCTTCTTCCTCCTAAGTACTGGGGTCCACTCAGTCTTGTTTTCATGAATTTTCAGTATGTCATAGGTACATGACCTCCCCTACCTTTATTGGTTCATAGATGGTGTTGTAACAGTCATTAATGCAAAAGATATAAATACCTCCTACCGGAGAAAGTGATTGCCTTTATTCACAGGCATCCATTTACAGACAAGTCATTTTGGGCGATGCGCTAGGCAGAATTTGAGTACAAACTTAACCTGCATAGGTAATGCTCTTGGACCAGGCCTGCCAGAGGTGTTGTGTTGTATCTGGTAGAAATCTGTCAAATAAATTGCAAACCAATACTATTAAAATCTCATTCAGGAGATTTATTATTCTAGTAGGAAGTGTAAAACACATAAAACTAGGGCTTAGCTAGATCCGTCTCACATGGATACGGAATTGGACTGAGGGACTGCGGAGGGAAGGCAGCTTTGCTGAGCAGACTTGGCTTCAGGCTTGTCAGTTAATGCTCAGCCGACAAGTCCAAGTCTTTGTGCTCACTTAGAAAGCAGAGAACACATTACACTGGACTTTTGTACCTAGTGGTCTTGGACTGTATTCACACCTTTTCATAAAAATGTGTGTTAATTGTATTATGCTGTGATCCAAGTATATCCTGAGTAATCTGAAGTGTCTGTTAAATGGAGGTTTTACTTGATGCACTGGTTTTGGCTGAGGTAGAGTTAAATTTCTTCACAGTAGCTGGTATGGGGCTGTGTTTTAGATTTATGCTGGAAACAGCGCTGGTAACACAGGGATGTTTTAGTTACTGTTGAGCAGGGCTTACCCAGAGCCAAGTCCTTTTCTGCTCCTCACCCCACCCCACCAGCGAGGAGGCTGGGGGTGCACAAGGAGTTGGAAGGGACACAGCCGGGACAGCTGACCCCAGCTGACCGAAGGGATATCCCATACCATATGATGTCATGCTCAGCAATAAAGCTAGGAGGAAGGTTGGCTGGGGCACTGCTGCTTGGGGATCGGGTGGGCATTGGCCCGTTGGTGGTGAGCAATTGTTTTCATTTGCATTGGTTTTGTTTCTCTCTCTCTGCTATTTTCCCTTTCATTACAATTTTTTATTAATATTATTATTATTATCATCACTATTTTATTTCAATTATTAAACTGTTCTTATCTCAATCCATGAGTTTTCTCACTTTTACCCTTCCGATTCTCTTCCTTGCATCCTGTGGTGCTTGGTTGCTGGCTGGGGTTAAACCATGACACTTGAGCTTCTACTCTGTAAGTACTTTGACTTGAGAGCTGAGGATTTATTAGAGTTTGGGGTAATGATCTGTCTGTTATGGATCACAGTCAATCATTATAATTTTGAAGTGAAAAATGAAGTGCAATTGAAAAGATTTGTTTTTTCTTCTAACTCATTTGTACCTCTCCTATTCAGATTATAGAATTTCAATAGCAGGCTGGGAAATATGTTCCTGCAGATACAGTGTCACATTGAAATAGTGTCCTCTCGATAAGGTTTATTTGCTCACTATTGAGTGGTGTGGGTTTTTTTTTCAAATCAGAAGTAGAGCACTGACTGTCTTCTGCAGCATCATGGGCACAGCTGAAATTTACAGGGAGCCCCATGTAAGAAGAGCCCTTAGGGATGATAAAACATCTTTCATATCACAACCTGGCAGTGGGAACCATTGACATGTGAAAATACGTGGAAGGTGCAAAACTTTAACAAAAGCTACAGGACACTTTAAAAGGAAGAAGGAGACAAAGTAGGGGAGGAAATATAGATTCATTTTCCTTCCTGTGGAAAACAGGAGGAGTGTGGCTGAGTGAGGTTGCTGTGCTATCCAGCAGTGGCTGCCATGGGCTCCTTTGCAGGGTTTCCTGCTTTGAGCATGGGGTGACTGTTGAGGCCTGGCTCCAGATGGAGGCACTTCAGTTTAGGGACTTAATACGTTTCTGCAATGTCTAAGACATCCCTATGGGGCTGCTGGGTAAGACACAGGCCCTCTGGGACACCCCACCTTGAATGTCAGCTGGAGACCCTGAGTGATACCCCAAAGTCTTCAAGAGGGCAGGAGGCACAAAGCAATATTGCTGCAGAGCCAGCTGCCTCCTCCAGCCTGCACCATCTGTGCTGCTCTGAGGAGGCCAATTGCCCACCGTGTTGCCGCAGGCAGGGATTCTCCAGAGATGGACTTTTAACAGACCAGAGCTGATGGCTAAAGGGAAATGCAGCAGCTGTGCTAGTACGTCCCTTCCGCATCTTCGCCTGGCTCTTTCACGTGTAGCCCTCAGCTTGCCAAACAGCAAGGAAACATTAAAGGGATGTCAGTGTATTGAAAATATAGCTTCTGATGTAAAAAGATTTTAATAAACACCATTTATTAACAGGTAAGCCAGACTCTGAGAGAATAATCAGTACAGATCTATTGATTTCTGTGGATTAACAGCAGCTAGTATGTCTTGGAAATTATTTACAAACTTCCTTTTTAAAAACATATACATTGTTTTGTTTTGTTCTCTTCTTGGTATTGATAAGAGTCCTCTCAGCAGAGAAGAAATTGATTTAATAAATGACTACACACAAAGTGCTGTCAAATGCGCAATGTAACAAACTGCCGGAAATAGAGAACATTCTTCTTTCACCTATAGTAATTTTAGGAGTTGCTTGTGACTGTAACAGGCACTAGATTTTCAGGAGAAATGAGATTTTCATTTTCATGGTGCCTCTTCAATTTCTAGAGCTAAGCTTTTAATATTTTTTCCCAGCATTTGTTTTAAATATAGAGCATATAATGACAGTTTGAAAAATTGTATTTGCTTTTATATGATTTATTTATTTGTGAAATATTTGATAGGTTACACAAAAAAGACAGTGTATACTTTTATTACCCATATTAAGTATGCTTGGAGTGTACTAAGCAAATCATAAAATATACAATATATCTCATACGGCTGCAGTAATTCACAAAGCCATTGTGAGTTTTCCAGAACTGAGAGGGCATGGGGAAAACCAGACTGTCTTGAGCAAACTCAATAAACAGGATGTTCAAACTGATGAGTTTAAATAAGGGGGAGATTTAAATTCAGAGAGAAGATACGACGGAATGTCTTGATAGCTTGTTAAGCGTGCTTAAAGCAGCTTTCACTTCACTTTCTTGTTTTCGTACACTTCTATATGTCTGGTTTCCACCAGGTCTAACACATGTCCTCCTAGTGCTGTTGATGAGATTATATTGACATGGAGAGAAGCAAAGATGAATCCAACTACTTTTACTAGTAGAGCCTTCTCCCATTTTGAAGGAGAAAATATTCTGGTTTAAACTGAACTTGTGTTGTTGGTCTGGTACAAAATCCAAACTTGAGAACTTGGGCTCTGATTCTCCACATCTACCCCCATGACTGAGCACTTGCAGTTAGTGTTAATTTCCATGAGATCTACTGGTCTGCAGTGTTTCTAACAGCTATTTCTCATCATTCAGCATATCCCCCAGGGCTGACTGTCAATGCGGTCATTTTAGTTTCCGAACATCCTGGGATGTTTTTCCTTGTGCAGAACTTCATTAGACCTTACAGCCTGCCCATTCACTGTCATTACGACAGACAAAAACATCTACACATCTACACCAATCTCCCACAAACCATTAATGCTAAAGTGTGACACCAGTCTTTGTGCTGTCTAAGCAATCTCTGCTCTTCCGTTGTGAAAGGAAAGGAAATCTTTTCCCATGAAAACCTGGGTTACCAGCCTCGCTGAGATGGCTATTGCTGCAGGATGTGCACAGCTGCAGAAGTGCTTCTGGCTCCTTCGCTCTCAGCCCTGAGCTCCTTCTGAAGTCTGCTTCCATGCTGAAATGTATTCCACTGTCTTTCATGATTGGCACACACTGAGGAGTTAAAAGGGCTTTGTTATGATAGAAGTCATAGGAATGAGAGGGCTCCACAACAAGCAGCCATCACTAAGCAATTAGAGATCTTGAATTTCTTCTGAAAGTCTGAATTCTCAGTACTGCAATTCTGATAATCTAACCTCTTTGGGAGCTGAGTAAAAATCAACAGAAGGAGCTAGAGAAACTGACTTTGAGATAGACATTTCTTCTCTTACTGCATTTGTACTTAACACAGCAGGCCAAATAACATTATAAGCCAGGGCTCTGTGGAGAAACTGCAGATAGATGGCAGAAGACTGGGTAGTTTGAAGAGTATAAATGTTTCTGTCATTCTTGTCTTGGGTGCACAAAACCTCCCACAGCCTTGAGGGAATGGTGATAGTCGGCATATCCTTCATAGCTTAGAACATCCAAAACATCAAGGTCAAGACAACAAGAAAGCATCACATCCCAGCGAGCCTCACAGTTGATAGATTGCTTAATTATCTCAGTCTTGGGATGAATAAAACCCAGAACCGTTTCCAGGAGATACTTTGTAGAAGCCAGGCTGACAAAGGTTCAGTCAAGTATGGCAATACTAGCAATGATCTGATAAGATCAGTGTGTTAGAAAAAAAGAAACAACAAAACTCTAACGACTACAAAGCCTCTCTGCTCTGTCCTCAGATACACTATACATTTGACGGGTACTTAGGAATACAAGATAGAAGTCTTTATGAACTGCCACCACTGGTAACTCATCAAATGTGAAGAAAAATGGCTGGTACATTTGACAGTTGTTTCTCCCAAGTATCCAGTATCTGGGCTGGACTGATTACATTCATGCCTCAAACATAAAAAATGAGATGCTGGAATGAAATTGTCTAATAGGCAGCAGAGATTATGGTGAATTGATGCCATCCAGGGAAGACATTTCTCAATTAATCACACAGAAAGTAAAGAGAGGAGGAAAATAAACCCAGTGCCCACTAACTCTCAGAAAGGAAAGCAGTATTAAGTGTGCAATTGCTAAAGTCACTTCATTAAGGAGGAGAACATTTCCTCTGAATCCTTACTCAGGTAGTGTGCATTGAACCTGGAAATAAAGTTTGGAGACAGATTATTCTTTTTAATTTTCTCCTTTGCAGACAGTGACAAAAATGAGGGTGATAGGAAATAATTTCTCCCAACACTCTGTCAAAGGTATTTTCCTTAGGGAGCGTGATACCTTCCTATAGCTACAGTTACACTGCCCTAATTTATACTACAATTAGGACAGTTGAATTTTGGAAACTTTGGAAATGTTGATAGTTTTATGAGGGACATTTTTCATGTAACATTTTGTATGCTGCAGAGGGAGAGGGGACAGGAATCCTGCCCACAGTTTCTTGCTAACGCTTCTCTGTTTTAAATGGTAATCGGCCATACACTGGACTTACAGAACACATACACCAAGAATAGCCTTAAACCGATTGTGGTGGGTTGACACTGGCTGGATGTCAGGTGCCCCCCAAAGCCGCTCTATCACTGCCCTCCTCAGCTGGACAGGGGAGAGAAAATGTAACGAAAGGCTCGGGGGGTCAAGATAAGGACAGGGAGAGATCCTCACCAATTACCTTCATGGGCAAAACAG
>NW_009633020.1:2547-3687 GCF_000690535.1 Cariama cristata | reverse complement strand
CTCCCTGTTGCAGCACCCCCGGCTTTAGGGGGTACCCCCCCACCCCCAGCCTTGGGGACTGTCACCCTCCCCAACCGCTCTCGCCCTGGTCCTTACAGAAGTCCTGCCCAGAGGAGGGCCGAGGCCGGCTGGGATCTGATCGGAAAAGGAAATTTTTGGAGACCGACCTGGCCCACGACTCGGAAGGTAAGCAGGGCTGGTCTGGGCAGCCGTGACCTTGCCACAGCCCCGTCAGACCGCTGTCCTGGCGTTCGTCGGGTTAGAAATAATCCTGCGACTAACGGTAGTTTTATTTATTCTTTTGTGGAGCGCCTAAGTCTTTCACTCTCTTCCAGAGCTCTTCCAGGATCTCAGCCAGCTCCAGGAGGCCTGGCTAGCTGAAGGCAAGTCCTCACCTCCGCCTTTTGCCATGTAAAATCTCTCCACGAGCATTTCTTTTGAGAACTGAAAATGCCATAAAACCACTTTTTTTCCTTTTTTTTTTTTTTAGCTCAGGTCCCCGATGACGAACAATTTGTCCCAGATTTCCAGTCTGACAACTGTAAGTGGTTGTTTTGGATTTTTGTTCTCTGGGGTGGGGGGGGGAAGATGGGGGTGGAAATGTTTGGGTGCCTGTGCAAAAACCCCGCGTGTGGAGTTTGGAGGCGCTTCCTTGGGCGAGCGGTTGTCGCTGGGGCCTGAAACCGTGAAATCGCAGATTTGTGGGAGAAAACACGTGCGGGTTTGGCTTCGTCACCACGCAACTTGCGATGGCTTGCCTTTTGTAAATGGGGAGGGGAAACCGGTAGCCAAACGCGTGGAAATCTATCTAACCGATCTCCGGGCTCCTCTTGAGACTCGCCGTTTGTTCGTAGTAATGTCCGTTTGCTTATAAATGCTCCTTTTCCTTTTCAAGTGGAAGCAAGAGCCCTTGCCGGGCGCTTCGGTTAGCCACAAGCTCCGCAGTTTCTGGAGCTTTTTCAGTCCTGTCTCAACGCTGTTGGCAAGAGCGGACCTGAGCGGTGAAACTTGAGCCGCTTTACGCGGCATTAATCGCTGGCAAGCGAGCCTCTTTCAAAGGAGGCCAGTGAAAATGCAGCAGGCCCGCTTGAATTGCATAAGAGCGCGACTTGGGTCTGAGCCGCCGGGTCGTTGCCGGAA
>NW_009633020.1:2043-2378 GCF_000690535.1 Cariama cristata | reverse complement strand
GGATGTTTTGAGTGGTTACCTGGCAAACAGAACCTCGTCGCTTGGTGTCGGTGCCTGGGGTTTTGCCGCTGAGCCAGCCAGCTCCAGAACTTAAAGGAAATCAAATTTAGCCTGCAGTCGAACAGATTTTTTTTTCTTTTTTTTTTTTTCATTCCAGCTTTGTCACAGCATGCAGCAGGGTATCTTCTCCTACAGTAAACACATGTTAATTATTGCTCTTTGATTCTTTCTGAGGGGGAAGCTTGCCATTAAACTGTTCCAGACAGCCAAAGTTTCAGATGAACCTTTTTTTTTTGCCTTTTTTTTTTTGTTTTTCCCCCCCTCCTTGTCTCCCC
>NW_009633020.1:302-1587 GCF_000690535.1 Cariama cristata | reverse complement strand
GCAGCTTTTCTGTACCAGCACTGGGAGAGAGTTTAAAGAGGAGAAAGGCTCTAACTTACAGCTTTCTGGCCTCATCTTCTCATTTCGCTTCAGTTTGGAACCGTGTGCGGTGTAGGAAGAAAGAGAGGGATGGATCGGGTGCAGCTTTCTCCCTGCACCGGGTTTTCCCTAGTGGGGACGTGCTCCTTTCCCAGGCTGGGGATCACATTGGGGTTCAGTACCCGTTAGTTCCCCGGGGGAAGGTAAATCCTGTCCTGATCCATAGGGATGTTTGCGGACACGCGTTCGACTTGGTTTCTGCAGTTGTGTGGCTCCGTGCTTTTTCCCAGGGGAAGCTGCTGCTCTCTTCTATCCCAAGCAAACCGGCTCCATCTCCAGCCCCGTGGCCCTGGCGTTCTCGGGACCAAGCTTTCTCGGCACAGCACCAAAACCAGAGAAACCGGGCTCCATTTTGACCCCGTTGCCGGGGTGAATGCCACCACGTGTGCCTTGGTCAAGTCTCGGAGGTGATCTGAACCGCGGTATTGTTCTCACCTTGCTAAAAAAAAAACCCACCCCTCATCACTCGGCTGCTGCCTGCTCGCTGTTCCCGATCCTGAAGCTGAGGTCCTTGGCAGACGTGGTCTTCAAGTTGGGATTCGGCAGCGAAATGCCGTAACGCGCCGAAGCGGGGTGGACTGGGGAGAAAATCCCACTGTAGGGATGGGGAAAGCAAGGGATGTGGTGTTCTCGGTGCCCTGGCCTGAGCAGCGAGAGGTCGGATTCGGTACTTATAAGCTGCCCGGAGAAGCAACGGATTCTCCCGGGAAGGGAAGGAGGCCGTGGGTGACTCCCGCAGCGCTTACCGTGGCACCGCGTCCCCAGCCACGCGTGGGTGTGGGTTTGCCGGTGGCGAGGCGGTCCTGGGGAGAAGGGTATGCGTACAACGTGATGTCTGGGTTGGTTGTTTAAATAACTGGGAAACGATGGGGTCGTGCTGGGGAGATGAAGCACCACGAGAGGCTTTGCCTTTTGCAGGGCTTTGCTCCTGGGGGACTCGTGGCCCCTGGTGCGTGGCTAAAGCCAGGGGCAGGGCACCGAGTGGGGTTTCTTACACATCGAGATGAAAGCAGGAGGTTTGTTTCTGAGGAAGGGTTGTTTAAACAAAGGAAAGCAGGAGCCTGGCTTCTATTTCTGGCTCCTCTCCTGGTGTGACCTTGGGTGCGTCCTGTAATGCTGGCGGATGGAGGGGCAGGCGTGGAGCTCGGCTCCCAGGTGACGGCTTGACCGGGTGCCAAGGTCCCCA
>NW_009633020.1:0-283 GCF_000690535.1 Cariama cristata | reverse complement strand
TTGCCTTCCCTGTGGCTCGGGCAGCGGGTGCCACCGGCAAAGCCAGCATCTTCCACGCTCGGCCTCTCGGAGCTCCCATCGCGCTGATGGTTGGGAGCAACCTGCCCTGTCCCCCCCCAAGGGATTCACTGGCAATTCGAGGTCCCCCGATGGCTTTGGGGTGTCACCTTTCCCACAGGAGACCTCTTGGCCAAAGGTTGTCCTTTGGGGCATCTCCAGCTTGGCTGGTGGTACGGCCCTGGGGGGGTTCGTCTGAGACCAGCCCTCCCCATCTTCCCATCCC
>NW_009633019.1:0-48707 GCF_000690535.1 Cariama cristata | reverse complement strand
TCTACCTTTTTTTAAAAATGGGTGCAATGGGTGCAAGTTTAGTTTAGTGTCATTAAAGACCAAGTAGTTTTTAGTAAGCAGTTGCTATTATAAATCATAATCCATAATTGCTTTGATAAAATATATTTTTAAAAAATGAAAAATCAGATAAAAAACAAAGAAGTAATGTAACATGTAAATGAAGCATATTTCTGGAAGGAAAGTAATTCTTATAAAAATTTAATTATTTCTTTTTCAGAATTTTTTTCTAAATCAGCACTATCACTTAGAACATGGTCATATTGTGAATTCAACATGGAATATATACCCCTTTATTTTTTTCAGACAAGTTTAATTCTTATTTTTTACCTTATTCAGCAATATAGAATGCTATAAACTAGTTCATGTTTAAAGAGGTGGAGCTGATAAAAATAAAACAAATCTTCTTTCACAAGTAGTCTCCCAGTTACGCTAATAATTCACGAGTAACATATCAGAATCTGCTGCAAAAATACTGTTATTGTCCATGTTTATTCACTATAAAAGTTAATTTTAGGGCTTCATAATGGATGTTATGTGCGCCAATTTTTATATACTTTATTGTTCTAACTGAACAAATGGGGAATAGAGATACAGTTTAGCCATACAATGATGTTTAAACTTTTAAAATATATGAACAAAGATCAGAATCACATGGCGGCCTAATTAGTCTATTGCTGAAGGAATATTTCTGAGCCCTTCTTCCACTAATAAAAATTTACATATCTTAGAATAATTTAAATTAATTCTGAAATAGAATTTTAGAATTCACTTTGATTCACAAATTTAAAAAATGCTAAGTTGTATAAAAAGAATAATTTTGTGGCCTTCTTTTAGAAAAGTCCTTATGCAAAATCATTTGACTTGCTAATGCTGTGTTTATTCAAGTAATGATATTCAAAAATATACTTCCTGTTGGAGGTGGAAAACCCAATTTAGTATACTTGGTAACAAGAGGGCAATGTTGGGTTCCCACTATGAGTGAGTCATGTTCTGAACTCAGCTCTTTGGGATGCTCAGAAATTCGAGAAACATTTAGCTCTGCAGGATCACACCACTGGTATGGCTCACCATAAAAATATCATTCACACATTACTGCAGTTTACGTATTACAGGCCGTCAAGTAGTTTCTTCTTTTCAGGATCCATTATCTAGAAATAATTTTCAACCTGTTTCATATTTTCCGCTCTACCCCTCCCTTTTCCATTGTTGCTATGGATATTCATGCAATCACTTTTATTTAAGAGCTTATCTGTTCCTTGCTTGAAGACATGTATCCAAATTCAAAAGGGACTGCTGTAGTCTTCACACTGGAAAATGATGTGGGAAGCTGGACACACTGGGAATGTTGCTGGTTTGAATAACCTTCAGCACTGCTGGCAAGAAGACTTCATAAAGCACAGGCTGGAAGGCAAAGTCACATCACCCTACAGCTCGTGCGTTCCTTCAGACTATCAGGCACCAAATCCCCTTAGCACTGTCCAATCATCCAATGAAGCAAGCCACGAAGATATTCACCCATAAATGAGCCACTGATGCTGTCAGCATCTGGTTTGCCATCCACACCTGCTCTGTGTTGGTACTGCAGCTAAGCCGATCATCCCAGTTCAGGTGTGGTTATGCTGGCCTGCACGAGGCTGGTGCAAGTGAGAGCCGTAAGAGCTACTACTCACGCAGTACAGCCATTCGTGGGGATACAGTGCTTATTGCAGGCTGCTGTAGTGGATAGTTGCCTTCACATAGGTGCACCCTTCAGCACTCTATCTGAACTGGGATTGTTTTATTCTGCTGGATCGTCACTGTTTGCACAGAAAACAGCTGTCCTGTGGGACCAAATCCTAATATCCTTACATGTAGATCCATAGCAGAAGATGGCAATCTCTGCTGCTTTAGCACACTGTTCCTTCTTTGAAACTGGGCTCATGACAGTGTGAAATGGGGTGCTGAGAAAACAGAGTACAAATAGTGCCCAGAAGAGAAACTCAGCACCAACTGTGCTCCCATCTGTTTGGAGCCTGGCACCCTGGCAATCCTCAGCTGCAGGTATTAGATTGTGTAAGACACATTGGGGAAAAGTACAAATGGAGTAAATGCAGTTAGTGATGAATATAAGAGAAAAATCATTTGAGAATTTTCTCCTCTCCTAAAGACTCCTCTTGTTCTTGCTGGGCCATCTCTTCCCCTCAGATAATAAGAAAGGGAAAGGGATTGTGAAAAACAGTAATAGACCAGATGGAGGTAGTGGGAATTTCTGTGTCTTTGGTGTTACATTGCCTTTTAAAATTCCTATATTTCTTCGCAATGTTACTTTATGTTCCTTTATACACAGAAAAAGGGAATGTAGAAATAGCTTGATGGGATTAGTTCTGAGATCCTAGATCATATAATCTTTCATACAAGTATTAGATGAAGTTCTAGTATTGGGCATGTTAAGTGTTTCAATTACAATGCAGTGTAATTTTTGGCAAGAAGTCACCCCAGAACAGATGAGTACCAGTAACAAGAAGTAAATTAAATTAACATAAAAGGAAGGGAGATCACAAATAAGCAATAAATAATCTGTCTAGATTCCAAAGCAACATTTAATGCTAAAATAATATCACTTCTACTATCTGCTTAACATGCATGCAATTCATTAATTTAATATTGATCAATTCATAATGTGCCAAAAAGCTTAGATTCCTTATGATCAATTTCTGAAAGACTGTTTTCTTCATAAATGTATACTGTACATAGTAAATGTAAATTTTGACAGCAGACAACACCTGATGGAATGTTTCTCATCTCTAGTAGATTGCTAGTTTGGCCTAGGATGAAGTATAGAAACAATCAATCAATGACGGTAAAAACTTTTTTTCTGTTTCTCTTCCTATTTAGGTGAATTGTGTGTTTCATGTGATGTCATTTTTCTGTCAAAGGTAGCATTAGATTCAATGCAGCACAAAACAGCCACTGACACTTTGGCCCTGAATTGTTCTGATTTATACCTAACCTTGATTTAAATTACATTAGTAAGCTTCTGACATCAGCAGTTGAGATGTCTGCTGAATGACAGAACACCTGCCACACAGTTGAGAAATGAGCTTAAAGAAGATAGGGTTAAAAGTAGTCCTCTGTGCCCCTGTGGATTTGGAGGCATCCCAAAGGGTTAGAAGCCCCTCCAGGACATGGCATGTGGTGCTTCCATCTCTGGACAGAGAGGGATGGGGAGCCCTTGCCTACCCTTCCCCAAGGGAAAGTTTGGTTTCACCGTTTTCTAGAACCAAGCCTAGTCGTTGCAAAAAAAACCAGTTTCTCTTTCACAGGTTTTATGATGCTAGTCCTGAATGTGCTGGTGGGAAAATTAAGCAGTGCCTTCTTGGTCCTTGAAGAGAAAATAGGCTTGGCTTCTATTTTTGTGACTACAGTCACTAAATTTATGTGAATAATTACCTGTAACTTTGCTGGCAAGTGTAGGTCTGTCTTTTCAAACATGTCTTGTTACTCTTCTTGAACATCTTCCAACTGTTCAATATTCTTTTGGGAAAGTGATACCCACAAATGCACGTATTCTAGTTTTGGTCAGTAATGGAAGGACAGAGGTAGGAAAAAAAAGTTATTCCCTTCCTGCACTGTGAGGGGGTGTTTCCATATATAGAATTCATTATTGCGTGCACTTTTTTACTGCCTCCTTATACTGCAAACTTATGTCACTTTTCTTGACCTTTTTTTTTTTTTTTTTGTAAAAAAAATATCTCTTTCTCCTGATTACTTCAGGCCTCTGGAAATACACAGCACAGATTTTCAATTATTTCTAATCAGACCACTTTCTTCAAAAGTTCAGTGACATTTTACCTTTCTTTATGTTTCTAATTACTCATGAGTCTTTCTTTTATTTTTTTTTAACTGAATTTCATGAACATCTCACTTACTTTATCTTAGATAATTAGAGAAGATGGCAAATAAAACACACAAGAGAGATTTTCAAAGACACACAGGTGAGAGATCCCTGATTCCCTTTAGCATTTACTAAGATCTGGGCATTTACTGAGACCTGGTCACGTAACTTTTTTTTTTTCCTGTCTCTGAAAAACTCATGTTATCTCTGCAGTGATCCCTATGCCCTTCTCCTCATCTCAATAGGACCTGTCAATCATCTTTAACTGCAGCTTTCCACTTCCACTCCAAGTCAATATAAATTAATTGTACAAGTAAAGTTTCTTGAAATTGAATTCAGGAATTATTACACTGCCCCAATCCCTTCATCCACTAATTCTGTAGTGCTTACTGAAAGGAATAATGAAGTTTGTCTGACAAGAGCTGTGTTTTGATAGTCCTTGTGAGTCTGTCTCATTCTCACACTATGGTAAACAGCAATTGCCTGAACCAACCTGTGACAGACATCTCAGCAGGAGGCAAGCAATAGTGCTGCTCTGTGGGGTACAGAAATAAGAACTCTTACGCATACAAGCTTCCAATAAATTAGCTGTTTCTGAAAATCTGCAGAAGTTTTCCAAAGGCTCCTGTGTCCCTCTGTAAATCTACACACAGTGAAGTTATCATGGGGAGAAGAGAGGGAAATCAAACCAAGAATAGGACAAAAAGCTTCTCTATGTCTTTGAAAGTGATTTGAGTGGTTTTTCTCCCATCTCCAAGTATCTGGGGAGCAGTGAAATCTGTAGGTACTTTAAATTCATCCTCCCCACATGATTACCTTGATTGCCTGCTGATGGACATCCTGTGGGCTGGGGCTCCCAGATTATTGAATAGTTCCCAGCTGGTGCTCAGGAGCTGAGATGCTGCTTGACTTTGTAGCAGCCATCAAGGGCCTCATCTCCTGAACGCCATCAATACCCTGCCTTAGAAAATGAAGATGTAATTTTGTAGATTATGCCTTAACAATGGTGCAAGTGCTATATATTACTCCTAGGAATTATGGGTTTGGATGTGTGCCACATCCCATCATGATCTTGACTTCAGAAGATCTCAGCAAAACTGCCATATTATGCAGGACCCATGTCCAGAATTACCATATCCTGATTTTACCATAACTTTTAAAGGATTACTTTCAGCTGGTAAGATACCAAGGTTTTAAGCAGTACACATACTTATGTGATTATCTGGTCAATGCTTCCTCCCAGTTCTGAAGATGTGTTACTTTTTCTTCTTCCCTACTGGTGCCTCAGTCACCTAAGTATATGCAGTAAGAATGATTATTGATGCAGTAGGCATGTGCTGATTTACTTAATATCGCAGAATGCCTATCATGATTCATTTTTTAATTTATTTTGCATAAGATGCATGGTTAGTGCTTTACAGTTAAGCATAAAGACTTGTCCCTTGCCCCGAGACAATTGAAAATGACAAAACAAGAACTGGGACTGTTGAAATGAACATAACATAAATGCAAAGAGATTGACTGTTCTCTGTAATTTCTATTAGTATTCCGTAGAATGGTTCTGTTTAAACTTTATTACAATGTGGGGTAAGATCACAATCTCTTCATATTCTTTTGTTTTTAAATCAATGAAACTCCTTGAGAATTAAATCGAGCCATGTCTAGGCCATGCTTTTCTGCACCAAATCTTCCTAATTACCTATCTTCCTCTTTGATGCTTTCATATTTTCAAGACTTATCAAATTACTTTGCTCTATTGTTTGCTCACCAACTGTGACATCAACTAACTTAGAAATCATATCATGAAATGCAAAATAGAGGAAAAAAGCACTTACATACGCCCTATTCCCATACTGAACGTGCTGGCTGGTGTATGATAGGTGAAAAGTTTTGTCAAATATCACTAAGCAGGAAAGCTCCTGAGTGGATGAGGAAGTTTTTTCATAGGCCTCAGCCCTGCAACCTAATCTTGGAGCGAGACCCCTCCAGTTGGGCAAAGGTCTGTTGGTATGAATGAGGTTCTTGCCCATGGGTATCCAATTGCAAAATTGATGACTTAAAAATTAGTCCTTAAGTTTCCCATCTGTTCAAGCCCTAGCAGTGCAGAGCAATATTCTGATGCATCTGGCAGCCATGAGATCTTACCTCATTGAAGAACGATAACTGGAAGACCATCATGTTCCTCAGGAAGACTGATTAAACAATTAAAAAATTAACATTTAGCAGTTTTACAAGCTCAGCTACCTGAAAGGAGACCCAGACATTGCCAGAGACTCAGGGTAGAGTCTCTCCAGCTTAATGCCACACAGCTGAATTCTCTGAGTAACCCCATCCACCAGGCAGAAGTACTGGCATAGGTGATTGGAGGGCACTTTCCTGCTCACTGACTGCATGGAACATTTCACCTAAAGTTCCTCGAAGGCAATGTTCAAAAGAGGCTGCTCAGCCTCTCTGGAAGGTACTTGTTTGAAACAATTGCCTGCTCCATCACTGCCCTTAAGTGTTGCTTAACATTTGCGAGTCGACTTATATTACCCACGTGCAATGCTGAATGGTAGAAAAGGTGTGTTTGCCTCTTTGCAGAATCACCCTTTCTGTACCTTCTGTGCTCTACTGTTTTGTATATAATCCAAGTGGGAAAACAGCTGATTTTTGAAATTTTTTTGAACGACAGTGCTATTTATTTGTGGTAGTGGGGATATTTTCTGGCAGTGGCATAGCATATTCTCTGTAAGCCATCATCGGCAAATTCCTATTTTCTTCCTCCTTCTTTTTCATGCTGTAACTCCTGGACTGCACAGCAGAGCCATGTAACTAAAAGCATTGCTCTCACCTGGGATGCTCAGTTTATTGGACACCACTAGAGGAGAGAAAGTGACTACTGCTTCTCTCCCCGTCACAGGAGAAAGTAGTTACAGCCTTCACCTCCTTCTCAGTCTCCAATGTCTCATATGGCTGAACAATGCCAGCTGTATAGTCTGCAGATTCAGCATGAAATTTGAGTTATTTTGTTTATTGGTTTGTGGGTTTTTTCCCTTCTATAAGCTTTTTTTCTAGAGACACCAGCTGCAAATCTGGGCCAACAGCCAATTTTGTCTCTCCTTGAATAAAAATAAGGAGCTAGTGGGAAGCGCAGAGAAGGCAGCAGAAGATCACACAGCCTCTTGTATCAACCACAGGATGCTTGCCCAAGCTGCAGTGAGCTGCCCAAGTGCTGCCCCATAGAAGAAGTCTTAAACAATGTCCGTATAAACAGAGAGGCACTTGCAGATGTGTGGCCCCTCACCGAGCAGAGCCCAGGTGGTGACAGTGATGAGATGATCTCAGGTTCTCTTGAACTTGCAGGGCATGGAGCTGCAGGAGGAGAGGTCTTACAGCCCCCTGCACTGTCTGGGCCTAGGTTCTCCCTGTACTGCCATGACCCCTAGGTAGGAAAGTGGTCATGGGGGGTTCTGGAGGGAGCAGAAGGAGGTGCAGGGGCTTGGAGAGCATGATTTTCCTAGGCTGAGGTGGGAATCATCAGTGGATTCACTGTGGGGAACCCAGCAGCATCTCTGTGCCCTTTGGGAGAGGCTATGAGACGAGGCTTGGGGCTGGAGTCAAGGGCATGAAAATAAGCAGTGACTGCTCAGTAGGTGGATGATGAGGGTGGAATGGGAAACTGCAATTTCTTCCCTTGCAAGCTGCAGAGGGTAGAAACATGCATGCCTCCAGAAGGAAATTAAGTTAAATAATAGGGAAGTGAAGAGAGGCATTTCTGAACTCTGCTAACTTTGTCTGGCCCGGAAAACTTTCTCTCTTATTAAGCCACCCTTTCACTGAACTGATAATTGCCTCCCAGCGCAGACCTTCCCTTCCCTCTCCTTACTTATCTGCTCTTGGTGCTTTCTTCACCTTTCGACCGATGGCGTCGCAGCAGTGCTGCATATCAGACACGGATCCGTGATGGGGGATGACTGCTCAGCTCCAGCATCACTGAATGAGCCGTCCCCGACAGCACAACAGGTGTGTCCCTCACCTCATTAAAAAAAAATCATTAGGCTTCCAAGGAAATCCAGAGCAGCAAAGGTGTTCTGGAATGTGGCAGATGTGGCTGACCAGATGTTCTGCTAGATGAGCTGGGGACTGTTCCTGGATGCAAGCCCTGGGGTGTAAACATTTGGTGTGTACTCAGGTTGCAGGCATCTGAGTAGTTAGATGATGATGGATGGGCAGATACCTGGAGGTTAAGGCAACAGATGACTTAGAGTTTAACAAATGTCTGCGATTCCTGGGTTGTAAGCAAAGCTGCCAGTCTGCCTCTTTATGAACCCCCATGCATGGGCTGGTGTCCTGGCTTCTGTCCATCCCCATCCCCAGGGAGATGCATACTGCCCAGGGCTGCGGCTGCCCTGCTCCCTGTCTGGGGCAATGAGACTGGCTTGGGCTGCCAGGTCCTGCCCTGCTGCTCCCCAGGGAGCCTCTATGGCCCCTGACAATGTATATGCATACAGGAGCTGTTCAATTAGATGTATTCTTAGGAAGAAAAATAAGACTGGAATACTAAGGTAGTAAAAAAAAAAAAAAAAAGTCACAAAAATGTAGGAACAACAACCATGCCTCTGTCATATTACAACTGTTGTTGACTAAAAGTGATCACTTTACTGTAATTTTTCTGTATTTTTCAGGTCAAGGGATAGAAGCTATGAAAATACCTGCCTTGGACTGTTCTACTCACTGCTCATTTCCCCTTCCTTGCATTCGAAACAGGTTGTAATAATTTCATTCAGGACAAAAAGGTTATGTGCTTAAACTAATAGAGGACAGGAATGAAGCTGCAACTCTGTGTATTGGAAACAATCACTGACAAAATATAGCCCTTCTTCCGGAACCCGAGAGTCCAGAGGATGATGAAATGTCCATGCTTCTGGAAATACCTGTTTGTCAGAGAAACAAAGAAAATAACCCCATTCTCTGTCACCCCTCCTTCAATTTATGTAACTGCTGAGATTGGCTTTTAAAAACAAAGGAGCTGGTAGAAGAAAAAATACAAACTTTAAAAAGTCTTATCAACAGGGAGAGAGTTAGGGATTCTGATACCCTAGGGGTACTGATAAAAGATCTCTTCCTATTGTTTTTTTTATATATATTTTATATATATACCCCCAAAATCTTAAATCTTCTTTATTTGAACACTGTCAAAATAACTGTCCATTGTATCAGTAGAGAGGGGTCTTTAAAACTGGAGACAAAGCATCTTACACCCCTATTAAGCCTCTTTTACTGTCAGCTTTTGTGAAGAGCCTTAGTGCAAGTGAGAATCTGGCACATTCCTCCTCATAAACACTGCCATTTATTAGCAGGTTAAGATAGGAGAAGAAAAGTCCTTTTGATGCATAGCATAGAAGATAATTAATTAGAGTTGTAATTCCGCAGAAAAGTGTTAAATTTATACTTCAGAAGAATTATAAAACTTAATGAATTGACCTGGAATGTGCTGAAATTTCTAGCAACTTACTTAATTGCTCTAAGTTAAATGACCTAAAATAATGATCGGACATTAAAAAATTGATTTGGTTGACATGACCTGCGAGCAGGCAGTAAATAACAAACTGAGAGGGGATTGATAATAAATGTATATTCTGAGAGGAAGAGAATGTATCACTATAGGAAAATACAAATCATTTATATAATACTTCCTGGTCCATGAAGATTACTATTTTAAATGTTTCCATTCATTTCTAGGAGGACCCAAAGTCTTCAGCAGGGGGACTTCAAATAATATTCTGAATTAAAGAGTTCCCAATATAAGCATTTGAAGCAGGAGATGCCAAATGGGCAGTTTTCTTCCTGCTGCTCTGTTTTCCTACCTCACCTTACTCCCATCTTCTTTGTGCTGTGAGTGCCCAGCAAGAGCCTGTCAGCTATTGCAGATGTTTGAAGACATGGACTGATGAACGTGCTCTGTATACAGTATGTGTGCTCTTCAGATTTTAATGTGTTTCCTAGATATTTAGCAGTGTTCCCTTACACCCTTACACCACATCTATAAAATTAGCAAAAGTAGCAGGGACATTTAGCTTAATGGACTATGAAGCTCGTACAGCTGAACCTGAGGGCACAGGCAGAAGTCTTATACATTGTTCTTAAAAAAAGAAAAAGTTTATTAAAACAGAACCACAAACATATAAACAAGAAAAGAGGTTCCGCAGTTTAGGTTTGAGGAGCCCAACTTCACTCTCCAATTACATGACTATAAACTACGACTGATGCCACTGTGCAGCAGAAGAGAATTTGGGCCAGCGTGTGAGTACCATGGCAGACTTAATCATTCCATACCTTTGTTAATTTTATCAATTCCTCCACCACATACAACTATTGTGTGATATTCAGGCCTTCCAGGAGGTGAAAAGAGCTGCATCCATGGCATTCCCTGTGGGTGCCATTCACACTGGATCTAACACAACAGGTTGATTTAAACGCTGCCCTGCCCACGCAAGGCGTCCTGTAGTCAGCCATGACCCATGCAGGGAAGGTTCACAACCTTTGTCACCTGAAACATTAGAGGATATTTACTGACATCATTTTCATCAGCTAAGGGTCTGTTTCCTCACACTGATCAAAAGTAAGCCAACAGCTCCTAAAACACCAGCGTTTTCCCTTTTCAGCAGAGTGAGAGGCATCAAAATCATGACATGTGTTCACCGCAGCAGTTGGTGCTGCCAAATGGCATAAGATCACTGGCGCTACAGAAATAAAACTGTATGCAAATCTAAGGGATTGGAAAAGCTACTCAGAGGCTCAGGTGGCTTTATTCAATGAAAGCTAAAGCAAACAGACCCTACAATACTGCTTGGTAGGGACCTGTGTATCCCAAGGCAGAAATACTGGAAACACTATCAGTCAGCACTGAAGTTCTGGGCAAGTTTCAGTGTTTGTCAGAATCAGAAAGTCATCCACATAATTAAGGATTGATTTTAAACTTATACTTCCCCTTCATTATCATGCATTGCAAGAGCATACTACAAACATTAGTTTCCCATTATTGGTTTGTAATGTGGTGCCATTACTCTGTCCCAGCTCAAATTACCACTGTAATGGCTACTGGCTTCCAATAACCTACCCCAATGTGAAATTCCACAAGGGAGACACAGTTTATGTGAGGCACCACTATAAATGTCTCGTAATATGCATAAAAGACCGAATTGCACATAAAAGATTGAACATCTTCTGAATGCAAAGCCTCTGCGCTCTCTGCAACAGATGTTTTCTTTCATGCTGCCCAGAAAGGATGTATCTTAGGGATTGTTTTAATGCAGATATATATCATTGTCTCTATAAACATTTGTCGGTGCCCCTTGTGGTATCTACTTTCTTTCTACTTTCCCATCAACTTCTCCCTCTTTTTAGTTTAGACTGGGACGCAAGTATGTGAAATAATGTAGGACTGACCCTTTAGAGTGCAAAAACATACAGGTGTCATCCTCTATGGAGCTGCTCCCCGCTGTCTTGTCACACACTGTTGGTCAGTGTGATTTCAGTTATCTGTACTGCAATTAAATTTAATTTCCATTGGCCACAATTTCTTGTCTGTCTCTGCCACGTATTGGAGTTCTCTCTTGTTCAGTGCTCACATATCAGTCCTTACAACAAACCCGCTCTGCTAAATAAACACCACACACACTTCGTTGCCCATCCAACCCCCCTAAGGTTATCATTATTTATTTATTTCAAACTTTGCATTTTTTCAAAATACTTTAATTATAATTCTCTGTTCCTATATTTCTCTATTTACAGTTGCCATCATGCATTAGCTATACTTTGATTGGACAATCTTTGAAATACATCCTTAGGAGTAAGCCATATTTTAAAACAAAAGATAACATAACATATCACTAACAGGGACGTGCAATTCAGACTGCCACTTCTTTTCACACATAATTTACTTATGCATATATAAAATGTAGACAACTACCCCATCTATCAGGGAAAATTCTCCATTTAATTTTTTTCATCTCTCTCCCTCTGTGATCTGCATCTCACAATCAATGACTCTTTTCCTCCCTCATGATATGTCCTGTCAGCTTTCTTTTCTACATTTTTAAATGAAAAAGGCAGACCTTTTTTTAAAATCCATGCATGACTTTTTGTATTTGTTGATGTAAAAGCCTATACCATTTTTTATTTTACTTTTCAGAAAACTAGTTCTCTCTCATTAAACATCCACTTCTTTGCCATCCATCATATTAAAAAGATGTGCATACTTCGTAGCATTAAGTAATATCTTTTCCGTTCACAGCAGTAACATGCAGTCAGAAGTTCTCTACTTTTTCTTGATTATTCCTAAGTGAGGGAAGATTGAAAAGTATGCTATTAAAAATCTCTGATAAGGACTAGGGACCATTCCCACTCAATTCACTTATAATAAAGTTCTAATCTTTGACTTGAAGTTAGACTGCGGACACATGAATGAAGACTCATAAAGAGCCTACTAATGCAAATTGTATTACCTGTTTCTTAAAAGACTGACACACTGAAGTTAGCAAATATTTTGATAGTGATTCTTCTTGAGTTTTCATTACCATGGGGACTCTAATAGATAGACACATATCTAAGATATTTGTGTGGAAGCTATTGTTTCTCCCCTTCTTTAGCAATAATATCTGAATTTGGTGATGCTCTTACTTGCCAATTTTACCATTATCAAAATCACATGTCCTTATTTCTTTCACAGATTTCTAATTATGTGATATGAATCACTGCTATAAAATAAAGATTTTATGTTATTGCATTCAGGAAGTGCTGAGGAAAGGAAGTTGTCTATTTCCATTGAGTAATTAAAAGGTTTTAATATTTTGATGTGCAGGGCAAGTGGACTCTCTGACTGGAATAACAATTTGCATTTCAGTGAACAATCGTCTAGCTTGCACCATATTAATGTCAGAACAAAAGAAATTGAATATGAATATAGCAGAAACACAGACCATTTATTACAGTAAAATCATGTTATTGTTTTATAGGAACTTTGATCTTGAATCATATTATATTATATTAGAATTAAATTATATTTCTGATGAGACAAAACATATTTATGTTAGAAGTGATCTAACTTTCAAAAGGCTGTAAAGAGTTCTCTGGAAGGAAACAAAATGGTTGAGGGGCTACATTTGTTTATTCTTGCTTTATAATTAACTGTCATTAATGACTTAGAATCCATCTGATTAATGGGGCATTGTCTTTGCAAATTTGTTTTCTGTACTGTAAGGAAAAGATTGAGGAAGAACTGTGAGAAAGGTTATTAAGACGGCACCAACTTCAATAATGAGACTAAGCGAAATCTGTATCACTTCTGATGGAACAAATTAACAAAGAACAAAACAAGGAAAAAAAGGTATTTGTAAAGACAATTTACCAAAAGCAAGCAGTAGACTACAATTTCAAACGAAGATGTTTAGGAATGAAATCTGACCTCTAGACGTCATATGTGACCCAGAGATCTCAGGATTAATGTTCTGTCCCTTTCAAATTGCGAATTTAGCCAAATGCTTTCCAAGTTAAATTTCTTGCAGCCAGTTGAAATTAGTGGGGACATGCACAGAAACTTTAGATCAGATCTTTGTCTTGTAATGAGACTTGGCTCATTTAGGTAACAAATACTGGGGAAACAACAACAGCTTTAGATTGGAGAGCCCCAGCTTGTACTTCCACAATAACTTGCAACACAAAGCTAACTGAATTTCTCTCTTTATTAATTCTCTTTGTATTAAGGCTGATAGAAAGCAGTGTCCTAATTTGATACGACAGTATTTGAACTCTTATTTTCTCTGCAGGACTCATACCTGCAAGTATACTCCGAAAACAAAATACTGGAATCATTAGTACAGTGGATCTGCTTTGGTACTGGTAGCTCCAATTAGCTAGGATATTAGCTAGGTCTTCACAGCTAACACTGCAGCCAGGCCCCCGTTAGCTCTATTGATTTCTCTTTACTCACAATTTGAATTGAAACTGGGCATCTTCAAGAATTAAGGCTCCCAGTTTTGGGCCCCTCACTACAAGGAAGACCTTAAGGTGCTGGAGTGAGCCCAGAGAAGGGCAACGAAGGTGGGGAAGGGTCTGGAGCAAAAGTCTGATGGGAAGCGGCTGAGGGAGCTGGGGGTGTTTAGTCTGCAGAAGAGGAGGCTGAGGGGAGACCTGATCGCTCTCTGCAGCGACCTGAAAGGAGGGTGTAGCGAGGTGGGGGTCGGTTTCTTCTCTCAGGTAACTAGTGACAGGACAAGAAGGCATAGTCTGAAACTATGCCAGGGGAAGTTCAGGGTAGAAATGAGGAGGCATTTCTTCACAGAAATGGGTCGTTAGGCATTGGAATGGGATGCCCAGGGAGGTGGTGGAGTCACCGTCCCTGGAGGTGTTTAAGAAAAGACTGGACGTGGCACTTAGCGCCATGGTCTAGTTGACATGGTGATGTTAGGGCAAAGGTTGGACTCGATGATCCCAGAGGTCTCTTCCAACCAAATCAATTCCCTGATTCTGTGATTCTGTGTGATTCCGGGTGGGGCTTTGAGCAATCTGGTCTAGTGGAAGGTGTCCCTGCCCATGGCAGTGGGGTTGGAACTAGGTGATCTTTGAGGTCCCTTCCAACCAAACCATTCTATGATTCTATGATTTGATTGTTTCAGCTTTTCAAAATTCTTCATTTTGTCTCCAAGCCTTCTCTTCCTCCTGTCCTAAGACAGAGCTGATTTCATAAGAAGCGTATGATTATAATCTATTATTTCTCAGAGACGCACAAGAAAATATTTCTTTCACCTCAGCTGACTCTACTGAATATTATCTAAAATTCTCCATCTGCCATCATATGAGAAAAACTTAACTTTAAGTGTCCTACTGCACTTGATGAACATCTGCTCTGTTGTCAGCTATTTCCAACATCAGATACTTAAATACGTTTAGATTGGAGAAATTGTAGTTTTCTTAATCGTAAACATTTGCAAAAGCTATGAAGTGTTGTCTTCTTTAAATACTGGAAAAGAGTTAAACTCAAAATAAAAAATTGTGATATAATGATTTAAAATCAGCATAAAATATATTAGTTTGATGAAACAATGCAGCAACAAACAAGCAGGAATTCTGTAGACACAAACAATTGCAGACGTGGGTGTTCTATGTTTTACCGTAAGAGTTTCTTCCCCCACCTCCCATAAATCATTTGCTTCGGATGTCAGAAACGTGCTTAGATTGCATCACTGAACACTTAAAACCCAAGCATTTCTGGAAACCTTCAGAATCCCTTGTGTTCTTTTTACTATTTTTTTTTTCCTTTTTCCTAGGGAGGCATCTTATATAAGATTAAAATAAAATCCTTACTTACCCAGAGCCTAGAGTGCATTATGAATATTCAGCTTAAGAAAGTATAGCAGGTAAAATCTTTGCTTTCTTTAACCTGAATTAAATTATCACAGATGAGCATTACAGTAAAAGAGAGGGGGAAGAAAACCCCAACAAACACAACAGACATGTAATGCTTAATGCTTCAAACATTTTCTGATTTAAAACTTGCACGCTTGGGAGCCAAAACTAGAAACTGCCTATGTTCCTGTTTTTATGGGATCAAGATATAATGGTTTCGTCATGGATACGGTAGCAAAATGAGCTGATTATGAGCCAACAGCAAAAAAGTTTCTGTTTCATGATCTGACAGTGGAAGATACAAACTCCACCTATTCAAGTTTAAAGCCACAGAAAATAATTGAAAATAACTTATTTTAAGTAACACTACTAAGTTAAAGAAAATTAGTGTGAGGACATTAGAATTAAAGCAGATCAAACAAGATGCAACTTCTTTGCATCTAGGTACAAGGCTGATTTTATTCTAGATTAGTTTACCCTTAATATTCTATTCTATTATTCTATTATTGTTCTTTATTTACTGTTGAGACCTCTCCAGTTTCAACAGCTGGTGAGCAATTCTTAAATATAAATTTAATTCAATTATAATTTTTGTAATACAGACCATTTTTCTAATACAGACATTGTATTTAAGCATAAAAGAATTTCTATGTGAAAGACCTATTGTGAAGCTTTTTATTGCATATTTTGCTGGTATAATAATTCTTCAGTCTATATAATACTATACCTAACTCTTGCCTGAAGAAGAGGAAAGTAAGTGAGAAATGCAACAATAATATTAGAAGAAGATTGAGATGGTGGTTTTTATTAAAAATAGTCTTTTTTATGCAATCAATTAACTTGAGACCTCTGGGTGTAGTCTTTAGTAAAAGCAAGTGTATTGTAAATAAATAATAACAAATAAAAATATAAGTTTACAATTCTGTTCCAGAAGCCTATTAAGGACATACCACAGAACTCTACCTACTACATTATCCATCAAAGTGGTTATATTGGAAGAATGTTCTTAAGAGTTTCAAGGTCAATCCTTGCAAAGTTAGGAATCTTCAGTTACACCTGGTATTTAAAAAAAAATATACAAACATCTTTGATAGTCTTACCTGAAGGCATACTTTTTTTTCTTAGGATTAGTGTCACATTCAGGGCACTAAATAAAAAAAATCCATATTTTTTCAGCAAATATTCATTATGCCTGAATTTTGGAAATTTTGAAATGAATTTTGAAATTTTGAGGGGAGCTTTCTTGCTCCTGACCTGGAACAGTGACTCCCAGAAATACCTGTCTTTTTCCCATCTTCCTCACTCCATCTACCATGCACACATACAGGATAGCAGCAGAGGACCCTCTGACAGTAGCTTATTTTTTTAATACCTTCCAGAAAAATACTTGAAATGTACCATATATAAATCTCTGAATGTTTTTCATTATTTCTTGGATTTATCCTGGCTGCTGCATCTCTATTTATTATTTTTAATGTCTTCAGAAGGAATAACAGAGGCTAAATCACTTGCAAGAGTCTTAGCTCCCTGGTGCAGAATTTAATATACTGGTAAAATATTGTTTTAAAGCAAATTATTTGACTACATAACATTTAAGGAAATGGATTGTAACAAACCAAAAATAAGACCCATGAAGAACCTCATAGGCTGAGCTGGAGGACATGAAAAGATGTTCCAAAGAAAGAAAAGCATTTTCAAAGTCTAAAGGTATTCAGAGACCAAGTCAGCCAGATCTGTGCTAACACACTTGAGAGGTTGCTCTCAGTTCCCAAGAGGTGAGTGATTTTTCACAAGAGATGCTATACCAGCCTGTATAAAGGACTGGTTACCATTAGTTTGCAGCTACCCAGTAGAGTGCAACTCATTGCTACTCAGATTGGAGATACTAGACTGTTCGAATCAGAAGTGCTTCCAACTGGTAGGACTGCTCTAGGGATGGGGTGCAGGGAACAAAAGATATTGTGATAGGGATGAGGGATATTACTGGCAAGCTGCCACTGACCTTTGTGCTCTGCCCAGGTGAGCAATATAGAGCAAGCTTTGCTTTCTCAAAAATGTCCAAACAGAGGAAGGGGCAAGGGGACACATTCTCTCCTGTGGTATTTTCTGAATCCTCTCCATTCTGAACTGAGAGAAAAAACTTTCTCATTATATTTGTAGTAGCTGACATGTAGAGATGATATACTCTGATATTCTTCTGTTCCTATGCATGTAACTGAGAAATCAATACCAACGTAGAGGCTGGCAGAGATGTACAAGGGCCAGCAGAATTTCAGCAGAGGGATGTTCTGTTGCAAAATGAACCAGCTTTATCACTTCAGGTCTTTCCTAGGAAATATAGGGCAGGAAAGAACAAGAGACACATTCAGGTATGGTGATCTGCTTGAGTTAAGAGCTCTTGGTGGCAACAATGTGACATTTTGAACCTACAAGACCCAAGGAGGGCACTAGATATCCTGATAATTGTTCACCCCCTACCATGAGTGAGAGAGAGGTCTTCTGGAAAGAATTCTGTTGAGGCCTTCTTTGAAAGACAGTTTTGTGCTTTGGATGCTCAGCAGACTGACACACTACCACTGGGCCACTTCAGGACACTGCCCTGCCATCCAGGGAGACCTTTGCACACCCCCTGCAGACAGAATAATGCCGCTTTTTTTAATTTTCTGGGAGTGAAACTTGCAAATCCTGCTTTAGAGCTAGTCCAAGGAAGATATGGGAGAATAAATTAGAATGAGAAATACTTATAAGCATATAAAATATATTTCCTTCTGCTTTGGTCAGTCATATGCCTCAGTCATTCATAGTGCTACTGTTTGATATCAAGACTCCCAAATTATCTCTCTTTTTGTGCCATTCTGCCCTAGGATGACCTCCACATGGCTACCTATGCACTTGGACCTCCTCCCTCCCATGCCCTCACCCCTGTGCTGAAAAGGCAAAGAGAAAGATCTGTTTGGGAGCTGGAAGACAGGTGCTCTCGGCCAGGTGATGAAAGCTTAACCACATATAACCTTTCCTTGTAGGCAGGTAAAGGTTTAATAAAACCCTGTTACTTTCTGGGGATCTGTATCTGCCCTGCCAAACGTGATTTAGAGATCTTCCTAGGGAGGACTCTCCACTACAGAGGTTTTTGAAAAACGAAGCACATATTTTTGTGAATCTAGGGATTTTTATTTTTTTTTCCATTTATTTTACTAGCTTGGACAAATCTAGTGGTCTGGGACTCAAGAGGTGAACCATCAAAAGACCACAGCCCAATCACTATTCCTACAACATATTTACTTAAAAACCAGCAGCCTAGCATTTGCAAGCAGTGAGATACATGGCTACTGGGAATACCCTCATTTTTGGAATGGCTCTGACATTATAACAACAGTAATCTGGTGTGAATTGGGGCCGTTAAAATGTCAAGAAACTAACTGTCTTTGGAGGATTGTGAGCATAGATTTACTTTATCAGCTTTCCACACAACGGATCAGAGGAAACAAAATCCACCAGCTCTAGGAAGATTCATGGGACAAGAGCGGCTCAGTGTATTTGCAGAATTCCTAATATTGTCAAAAAAATTTAAAGCCACTGTTTAAAGATTATTTTGTTCTCTCTCTCTTTTTTTTTTTTTTTTTTTTTGGTCCTTACTTGTAAATCCTTAACATCAACACTTCGTGTCTTAATATTTTCACAGTTAAAATCTACAGAAATTCACACACACGTATGTATACGTATATGTTTAACTTCAGTTGCTATCGTTGTACATTTCTGATACAATTAACTTAAGCTTTTTTTTTCTGAGATAGAAAAGATTATATTAAGTCCTGAAGAAACTTTGTTATCTAAAAAAAAAAAAAAAAAAAATTTGCTATTAATTGTGCCTTTTGCTCCAGGATAGCATTTATGACAAAATTTTATATCCTCAGTGCTGACTATTCTCCTTTTAGACATCTATAATTATTACTTCATTTGAATTTATTCTGGTATCCTGAGTATCTTAAATCAAGATGTATCTTAGTCTAAACATCTAAATTATGTATGAACAGCCCTATAGGATCACGACAAAACCCATCCAGTCCAATGCCCTGTATTGGAAAGAGATTAGTAATAGGTGCCTCAGGAAACAATGTAGGAAACAGAGCATCCTTATCCTCACACCCCCTCCCACAACTGAGAGTTGGCAGCTGGGGGATTTCCTGACCTAAGTGGAAGATCATGATGTTTAATAGGCACTCATGCATCTATTCTCTAGCACTGCCCATTAACCCATTTATACGTGTAGTTCTGAAACATCCTATAACAACACATTTCCGAACTTAGATAAATTAAGCTGACACCTAGAAGCAGGATCCATGGCCCTCATTTAGGAACCTTGGCTTCTTTTTATAAAATACAAAGAAAGACTAAGGGGTGGGCCTTTTTTTTCGGATCCGAGCTTTCTATGCCCCTCTTCATCTTCTGTCAAACAGGGAGGTTACAATTCCTGCCTCGAGCACTGAGGAGTGAGGCTGACAGGGAAGGAGAGGCACTTAAACACCTCAGGCTAGGAGGTGGCTGAGATCTCTTCAGGCTTACGAGATTATGAGGAGTTTCTTGACAGTATTGTTACAATATCCAAGAGTGTCTCAGGCCCTAAAACAAAACCACTGGCATGTGGAACAAACGGAGGGAGAAAGAAGTTGCCTGTGAATAAAGGAGGCATGCTGTCACCATTAAAAAAAAAGAAAAAAAAAGACTACACTGTATGGGAAGGTCGAAACAGAGATTCAAGTATTGGGGATGGCATGCCAGTTGGGGGACAGTGTCAACACTAAGAGGATGTAGGCATTTATCTAGGCTAATCAGCAGGGCAGAAAAGAGGTGTATCACCTCAGAGGCAGCATACACATGCACTAGAGGGACTGAAAATTCTGCTGCCTGATGCTTTGACAGCAGATTTAGTGTCTATGCACAAATCTTTCCCTGCCTAAAAGCAGAGAAAGGTTGGCTCGCTGTCTCTTATTTCTTATAAATTCAAAGAATTAGGTTCGTGAGGAATTTGGCCACTTATTCTGGTGGACTAGATGCACAGCTGAGATGATATTGTATTCAAAATGGCTGTGTGCAAGCTGGTTTATGTAAGCTGAATAGGAGATAGGTAAAGGCAGAATTAGGTAGGTGAGGTAAGGTATGCACGACAGTGGAACGAAGTCAGTGTGGTAGTTAGATGTGTAGCATTGAGTTAGTGAAAAAAGTTAACAAATCTATGCAAGGCCTGAAATGTTAAATTAATTTGGTGACTTCATTAGAATATACCAGGGGAATAGGTTGCTGGAGGTTTTTTTTGGTGGTGGTGGTGGGTTTTTTTTTGTTTCAAAAGTTGAGAGTTATGTTTTAGTCTGTGACTTGCTTTGAAATTTATATTTAAAGGAAGCCCTTTCTATTCTGTTTGTTTCACTCCATTGAATCTATAATTGCAATAGGACACTTGGTAAGATAAACTATGACATAAATTAATGTAAAAGGTATGAAGAAATAAACTAAAAAGAGCTAGCTATCTAAAATACAGGGTAGCTTCAATACCTCCCTAAAAGCACTGAGGAGTATTCTCTGTGGTGCGTTTTCCAGCATCTGTGAGAATTGTGCATGTCAGCTAGGGAGTAAAAATAGATCACTTCTTAGTGATCATCTTTCTTCTCATCAAGTTTCATATAAACAAACAACAAAACAACCATTGAATCCATTGTTAATCTTATATAGAATCTGCACCTTTGTTATGCAAGCTGCAAAGGAAAGTAATTAAATTGAAAATGTGGTAGAGGAAAGTAATTAAATTGAAGTGAAGATGTGGCTTCTAATTAAGATGTATAGTATATTAGTGACTTAATTTCTCAGGTTATTAATTGCTATAAAATAAATGTCTATATGACTCAACCTTTCAAGCTTCTGACTTTTATGGCAATTCAAAGCCCTTGACATTTCCACAATGTGCCTAGTGCTACAGAGGATCAAGTTCCTGAAAAAAAAAAAAAGGAAGCATTTTTCCCTTTTTACTTAGGGTCAAAGTAATAAACATCCAGCTCCTCAGAGGCATGTGAAATGTACATATGGATGCATAAAACTATAATGTGATCTTCTACTATGATTAAACCAATGATGCAGAAAAAACCTGTAGACTCCTACTGCTTTGGGTTGAGTTTTGTGTCTGTTAGCGTATGTAGATAATCCTGCAGAAATTAGACTATTTTGATGACTGAGAGTTACTGACTCAGGTAATGCTTTGTATGACTATTTTAAATTTTACTATTAATCTAATCTTGGTGGGCCTAATCTGGTTTTATATACCAGTGTAATTGGCAGTAGCTCCAGTGATATTGGCAGAGTTATACCTGTAAAAAGTTGGTATAAAGGATACTGGAATCTAGCCGTTTTATCTTCATGCTGTATGACTTTCTATCTTGAATTTCTTTTGGACTAAACTTGCCTCTCTGAAAGTTAATGGAGGTTTTTCAATCACCTCAGCAAGAGCAGGATTGGACCATCTAAAAACTGTGTTAGTACCCTCCTCGATGATGTTCATACTCCAGTAAACTCCATTAGAAAAACTAATTTCATTCTAAACACTTATAACACAGCATTTAGGTAGGAAAAAAGTACCATCAATCACTTGGTGTTATCCCACAGACAACACTACACACATCAGTGATGTGCTCAGAAGGCAAGAAGACCCAGATGAATTGGTTCAGTTTGTCTGTTTTTTCACTTTATAAACTAAAGTGTTGCAGAGATATAAAATGCTATGCAGCTATCATTTCTACTGTTAAGCATATAAAAAGGTCTTTTAGGAAAACAGCAGGACTAAACAACATAGGATAAATTTACATAATTTTACAGGGAAATATATGAGACTAGTATTAAAAGAATTAAAGTTTAATATGATAAACTTATTATTAGCAGCCAGACATTAAACTTTAATTTATGTGTTCTGTCTGTAGAATGATGTTGGCAATGAAATTTTGCTTGTTTGTAATAGAAAACACTCTATACACCTCAATACAAAATGTGTATTTGTTGTAATAGATACGGAATGACTCAAGGTTCTGAAAGTGACATGTTAAAGGGATTATAACTGATATTGGCCTTTAGTATATTGACTTTCCTGAGAAGGGTGGCTAGCCTTACCTATGTAATTTTCTGAGCTCATAAGACAGATCTGATAATCAAGTGTACATTAAAATATCTGAAAATCATCAGAAAGCAATTATTTTCTGAATTACTCTCAAACAGCAGAATGACAATTGGCCATTCAGTTAATATCTGTTGAGTAAAACAGATTATATAAAGTTCTGATGAAATGGCTGAAAATTTATGAAGACAATGGAAGTCACGCAAGATAGTGCATAATAATAAACATAGCAAAACTGACAATGAAAAAAACTTTAGAAATTGAAAATTACAGTAAAGTGTTCAGTTTAGTATGTTAATGGCTTTTTTCCTATTATCTGAAAGAATTAAAATTATATCTTTTCTATTTAAACATCATTTATCTTGACAAAGAATGTTGACTGTGCTGCTTACGCATGTAATGTCATGAAAGGTAATATTATTAGCTTTTAAAGCCAAAAGAGGTGGTTACACCTTTCTGTGTAACCAAAGCAGTACAATTTTACCAAGCAGTGCTTGCATCCAGCTCAGGAAGTTACAGGTTAGTATCTACGGAAAGACTTTTAATACTGATTTAAGCCCTCAAAGTAATGATGAAGCCAGGTTATTCCTTGGAACAATGTTATTCATTTGAGTAGGAAAAAGCATTTTGAACTTTTATTTATGAAACAGAAAACATTCTCATCAATGTGTATGTATCTAAGGGCTATTTAAGCCATTCTTATAAGCTGAGGCATTTATTGACTACAGTTGATCATTATTACTTATTGAATAGAATGCACTAATTTTCATTTTGTATTATGATAACATCAAATCTAAATAGGCCTACTGTCTATATTACTCTGAATTACACTGGAAATTATTCTCATTTGTACCCACCAAACTTGATGAAGTAATGTGGACAGAATCTAATTCTGGCCAGTTGGCATTCATGTCATAAAAGAGAGAATCAATCCACCAGAACCAGGTCACCTACACTTTTCCTTCAGTGAAGCATGCCTTGATGAGGCAGGTGTAAGTAAAATGGAATTAAGGTCTTCTTTCTCTCCATTCTTTTTAATTTCTTTTTTCTACATGTTTTTGCTGTATTGAGCCAAAGCCAATGAGAATGAAGCTCTGAAATAACATCAGAAGCGTCCTTCTGGCTCCAGTAAAATTATTCTTTTCATGCAATAAAAATAGCACTCCACTTCCTTTCTCCTGTTCAGGCCTTGCTTATTTACCACTTAAATGTTGGTAACTGCAATACCTTAACCTTTGGTGGAGTTCTAATGGACCGGCAATTAAACACCAAGATTTTCTTTGGCCTCTCTTTGAGTGCAGTAGTGCTAAGCACTGCAAAGTGAGCTACCGCAGAGCGTGTGCAGCAGGAAGGCATCTTATTTGTATGTTCGTAACAACATACTACGGGCTGTGCATCTGCAATACATTATTGATCAAACAGTTGTTATAAATAGGAGCATCTACTTTTGCTACCAGCGCCAAACCTCAGATCTCTGAAAGCTAAGATGTAATTAATGTATTAATATAAAATACATAAGCTAAGACTAGAAGACTGCCTACAAACAACTGTGAAAGAAAAAAAAATCAAGAAGACAAAACTCATTAAGAATTCTAATATTCATTAGATTAGATAGCTTTTAAGACCTGCACTTCTCCCCAACATGCCCTTCTTCTGTCAACATTCAAAACCTCATTACAGATTTGCCAAGACAAGTCAGTTCTCAGTTTGATCAGAGAAAGAAAATCATACAATTCCACTAAATCTTCTGACAGTTCTGCTGTCAGGGCTGTCAGGCTGGGATATGTACTTTACATTAAATGAAGCAGAATATAGTAGTATAGAAGGGGCTGTAGAGTCTCTTCATAACAATGATTTCTTTATTTTTGCATTAAATATGCCTTTGAGCTATCAGATGATGCAAGCTTATTGCTGTTTTTTATTATTTATTGGAGGTATTATTATCATGCCTCAGAGTAGCCATGGACTATGATCCAATTGCTCTTGCTGCCATACACAGTTCTGCCAAGGAACGTATAACTGAGAGTATGTTTAGAGAGCAATGAGAGGTGAGACTGCAACATAGCAGGTCAGCTTTACTCGTCTAGCGTGGGCAACAACAGCAGCGAAATCATGGTAGCATGCACTGGTGTCTGCCTCAGTCCATTCCTGATGTGACCGTAAGATCTTATTCCTATATGCCCTTATGCTGCTTCCCCTGCAGTCTGCAGTACAACAGTGACGGTGGTGATGGTGGCCAAGCCGGCAGCTTGACGCTTGTACAGTGGCATCACAAACAAGATATAGGACAAGGTAAAAGTGAGATAGGCAGGCAGGCAGTGGAGGAAGCAGTGAGGTCCAGTATTACATGCACAGTGGTCATGGGACACCAGCTGCCTATCTAGTAATGCCTTTATTCAAGGTTTCATGGTCAAAGGAGAAATTTTGCTAAGAAGTGGTTACTCTTGCAGAGTCCTTTCAAGCCTCAGAGGCAATGGTAGAGAAAACCAAATTTTACTTGCTAAACAGAGATATCAAATAGGGTCAGTAAGAGGGAAAAGCTTTTGAGAAGAACACAAGAACAAGCCAGGGAGATGAGAAGCTGAGGATGACCTGTCCAAGGAAACGAGCTAGAAACATGAGTTTTCAAAAACTGCAAGAATCCTTAGCTTTACATAAGAAAGAAGAGAGCAACAGCAAAGATTACCATCAGAACCCAGGCTACGTCCAACAGTTTTTTTTTTTACTGAATAGCTCGGGTGATCAATGTGTCCATGTTGTAGAGTTAAATTGCAGCTTCTTTTTTTATAGGCATGTAGGATTACAAAGAAAATAGCCTAATTTATACCCATGGAGGAGCTGGGCTTCTTTGTCTCTATTATTCTGCACATTTGCAGAGATACTGATTTTTGGACAAGCCAAAAGTCTTTCAGACCCTTGATGCAGAGCTCAGATTGAACAGTATCACAGAAAGCAAGACTCATAGGAATACCAAATATAGGCATATGAAAAAGAGATATTAGACTTCCAATATATTTACCTTAGTATTAAAAAAATTCTTTCTACTATAGGAAGTATTTATACTTAGTATATAAATGCCTATGTAAGCCTATCATAATTACTGCTAATTTTTCCTTCCAAATAGTCATTATAGTGTCAAAAGTAAAGCTATATTTTTTTGAGCTGGTCTGCATTAATGAAGGCTACAGTGTTATTTATATTCTAGAAGTATTTTCAAAATCATGGAAGACGGAGTTCAAAATAAAAAGAAGTCCTAGTTCCAAAAGGGCTATTTGGAAGAAGCTGAGCATTTTGTCCATGTATGATAAAACAACAGTCACTCAAGATCATGAGAAAAAATGCAAATGAAATCTGGTAAATATGGAAGAAAAACAGATGGGAAAGGGAAAGTGAACTTGAGATATAGTCGTGAGTTATGTCGTATTACTATATTAATATATTACTATGCTATATATTGTATTAGTAAACTGTCCAAATCTGTTTAACATGCTTTTGAAGCCTTTTGCTTCAATAGGGAAACTGCATGACCATCTGAAAACAGGTGCAAGATGGAGCAATTCGAAAACCTGTTGAGTTCTGCATATTGTAAGGATATGTGGAATGTAAAGGAGATGTGAATACCTGGATGAGAGGATGTCTGTCTTGTGAGGATATCTGGTTAACACAAAAGAAAAACACACACCAATAAATAATAAACACCCAGATACACTAATGAACCAGAGATAACAGAAATGGTAGCAAAAACTCAAGTCAATGACTGACAGGGCAGAACAAGACAAAGGAGAAAACGAGATTATCATGGATCTTATGAGAAAGAGACACTAAAATCCTTCTAAGGAGACATCTCCACCTTTATTTATTTATTTTTGGACAAGTTTTAAAGTTTACCTCACTAAGATACATTACGACTTCAAGCAAACATCAATTGGTTCATTTCTTTGGTAAGGCAGAGGCTTGATATAACACAGCATTTATAACTACAGAACATGTAAAACTCAATAGGTAGAAACTAGAAACAATTGCATTGATCCAGCAGTGGTTATCTTTGCTGAGGACACTATTATTTCATTATAAACCATACTACATGAGGCTTTTTATAATTAAAACACATTTTTTATTTTCCTAGATTGGAGACTTGATAGAAAAGTTGTACTCTCTCTTAAGGAAATTATCTGCTTTAAGGAATGCCTTTAAATATATCAAAGTGGAGGGATCATTACCTTGTCTGCGGCTCATTTGCAATATAATCTCATTTTGGCTCCAACCATCACTGAATGATAATGGATATTGATCAGTTGTTTTAGCAGTGGAATAACAGCTTCAATTTAATGACTGTGTAATAACATTATAATGGCCAAGGCTGTGAGCAGAACACTTTCATTATTTCACAAGCCATACAAGGCAGCATTAGAGCTTTTAATGTATTTTTGTATGATTTAATTGTGCACCAAGTTGTACTTTTATACATGAAACAACAGCAGTACACAGAGGATTACAGTCTTTTAAAATGTAAAGTATGATCACATTTCCGTTTTTATATCTAGAAACCTACTTGCTTTTAAACAAAGTTAAAGCATTTAATTTCCTTTCAAAGGTAGAAAGTACCATAACTCTAGTCCTAGCAGAAGTAAAGGTAAGTCACTGTCTTTTCAGTCGACACACACCTGCTTCCAGCCAAAACAGAGCTAACCATTGGAATAAAAAAAATTAGAGATAACTATCAAATATATTAAAAATCTGTCTCCAAATTTACCAGTTCAGACAATACTACATAAAGTAAAAGTCTTCTGTTTTCAGTGCATCGCTGTACCAAGCTTCATTAATCATGCTGAAAGCTGTGCTACAAAATACCTTCTCATGCTTTCCCCCTCCCCCTCCCTTTTTTTTTTCCTGTTTTCCAGAAGATTTCTTTAATTTCATCCTTTCCTAGTTGCCCTTCTTGGAACCTTATCCCCTATTTTTTTTACCTCTGAAAAATGTCAGTCTTTTCCAAGAGACTTCAACTCAGCTATTACCTTGACACCCAGTAAATTAGTACTTTGTTGAAATAGGAAGTCTTTTTTTTTAGAGGGGGGGCACTTAATTTCACATTAACTTTTAAAAAAATTTCCATTGAAAATTGTAACTGAAAAAAACATGAAGTTGTTGTCTGATCTATTAAAAGTGACAAATAAACAATTGTGAATTTATATCCAATATTTTAATTTCCATTATGTATGTATTTCTAAATGAAACAAAATGTTAATTTTCAAAGTGCAAAAGCAAATCTTATCTTCCCAAAATATCAAAATACCATTGTGTGGTACTATTTGGAAAAAAAAAAAAAAAAAAAGATTAAAAAAATTGTTGAAATGGAGCTGTAGAAATTTTTTAAGTCAGTCTAATTTTATTTTTAAAACATTACACTAAAAAAAAAGCTAAGAAATTTTGATAGCTGAATAAGCAAGTGTAGTTTAATCTTGGACTTACTCAAATGTTTGAGGAAATCTGCAGGTTTTTTAAGAATGAGAGATTTTTTAGTGTGTCTTGTAAGACATGAAACTCACGATGACTTTTTATCAATTTTTTTTAACATTTATTCTTTCAGCACAGACAAAAACTTTTATTTAAATTTCCCACTGAAACATGGTGCTTTATACTTGTGCTTGCTGATTTTAGCACATTTTCCTTTCTTCCCTTTTATTTTTAAATAAATGTTAGGAATATATGAAGAAAATAGGTCTGCTGTAGCTAAATATAAAATATCTAGTCTCCATAACATGTCTACTCTGGGCTCAGTTTTGGTTTAAAATATTAAAAGCGAGGCACAGTCACCATTGTCATTAACATGGAGATTGGAATCTATAGAGGCACAGGAGAATTGCTGTGAATGAGATGAAGAAGATCAGCAAGACGGGTGGAAAAGGAAGAATGCATGAGAGCAAGACAAATCTCAGAGAAGAGCTCAGGAGAATCTGAGAATCGGCATCTTCCAGTTCTCAAAAAGAGGAAAGAGACTCTCAGTATTGGTGTTTAGCTCATGTATGATTAGCCTTGCACTTAATGCATGCTTGAATGAGTAATTCTCAAAGCTCTCCCAAAATATGGTCTCACATCCCTCCCACATCTGCTATCGACAAATGTGTAGTAAGCATTGTATCCATTACTCCAACTTGAGAGATAACTCTTTTATTTTTCTGCAGATGATTTAATCACAAATCTGTTTTGTTTTAGCAGAGTAACACAACTGTTATGGCCTACAATGGAAGGGTAGTGTTTCTGTTTAGTAGTTTCAAACTTCTGAAATAGTTTTCATTAGTTTCAGAAGACGCTGGCTTGAGTGTATCTCCCAGCTTACCAGCAGCTTTTCTGTAGGTACGTAGCTCCATCATCATGCAGCTAGTTATGGACTTATGACCACAGTTCTAAAATTATGTGACCATTTTTGAAGTTATTGTGATTTTAAATTTATAATCATTTTAAAGCATAATTTTCTGGGAAAATATCTACCTTTGATTTTCCACTTTTTCTACAGCTTTATTACCTAATATGTTCTGCTTGTCTAATACTCATGGAACGGCTCAGAAGAGAAAGCAAGATATTTTAGAAGCATTTTGAGGGTGAGGGGGGCAACCTTGTCTTATTTTTTTCATCATCATGTCCACACAGTACTTTTCACCCAGTACTGTAAAACAGCCATTTATTATACTATCAAAGCCCACCTGTCTCTTTGAAAGTGGAGAGCAGATAAACTATCAGTCCCGTCAGACACTGCTACGCTATGTATCCCATCTCCAGAAAAATTAGTTTGACCTACACAATTATCCATCTAGATGCATTAAGTGTACTGGAACCTTCCGTTATCAGAAATTAAGCTACTTTCTGATTGTCTTCCTACCAGTGCCCTGTGTATGTTTTAAATCTTTCCTGAATGCTTTGAGTTTCCAGAGGATTTCAGGTCTAACGGAGCATTTTGCTGCAGTATTCTTCCATGCTATTATTTTTTTCCATTTCATTTTACTCCATGTGTTGTTCATGGTCTCTCTGAGCCCAAGCTGGATGAAAGTGATCCAGTATATTTGGGAGCACAAGATTAACTTAACAAGGTATATCCACTTCTTACTTACTCCAGAACACCTTCTTCTGAGGAGCTAAAGTACTTATATTCCTAACACACAGACATTACAACTATATATAGAGCTGTTGATTTCAGTAACTTAAGTGGAAAAATACAGTTTATTTGTAAACCATTTCTATAACTTAAAACATTGTCTTTAAACTGTACATCTTTAACAGTAAAAACTGAGTTTCTGCAATCTTGCCTTTCATGTTTAAAAATATGATTTCATACTAGCCATCCCAGAAAAATGCAATTAACTGTCTGTATTTAGCAACTTGCCAACATTTGCCTGACCTTATTAAATTCCAGCCAGTCTTCACTTTCAGTCATTCTGATTTCAGCCCTCAATGTAGTAGTAGTAGCTCATTTCAGCAGGTTGCACATCCTTCCTTAAATATATTCAGCATCCCTGTTATAATTTATTCATAAATGAACTCTGTGAACCTCGCTTTCACATACTGATCAGTTCATGTTTTAATTTCACACATTGATGAGCACTGCATGACTAAGTGTGAGAGGCTTCTAAAAATAGGTAGGGAGGATTTAATAGGACAGGAAAGCCTCTTGTTAACTGCAAGCAAGCACCAAATTCACCACAGCTAGGAATCTGGTGTATGCTTGGTAAAAGCAGCATTTTATATGCAACTAATAGCACTTCAGCATTTCTGCTATAACTTCTGTTTGTTAGTGAGTTCTGAAGTACTAAGAGCAATCTCATCATTGTGATCAGGAATCAATGAAGTTATCTTTGGACAACAATCCAAGAGGTGGAGTATACTTTCTGATCTCAAATGCTATTATTTAATATGACATGTTCTCATTGTTTGATGGTGTTTGACCTGCTCGCTACTGTGCTTTTATTGCTTAGTAACCTTATGCTATGTAACTGTGTAGCAATTGGTTGTGAGTGTTATTAAGACAGGTAAAAGCCAATGATCAGCACTATGACTAGCCCATAGTATTTAATGTATTTATTTTATTAAAATATAATAAACACAGGCTATTACTCTAAGTTAAAAACAGGGCTACAGCCTTTGCATCCCTGATCAGCTGAGCAGATCATTTGTGCCACGGGCAGCTGCACCATCTAAACTCAGAATAATCAGTGCAGAGCCTTGTGGGCAGACAAGGCCTAACCCTCATGGCGCAGCAGTAATTTGTCTTCCAAACAAACAAAAAAACCACACAACAACCCAAGACATAACGGCTAGAAGAAAAATTTCAGGTAGAAAATAAACTGGTGGTCCCAATAACTTGATTTGCTTTTGGAGAGAATAGTTAAATCTAGCCTTTGCAGATGTAGCCTTCATTATGATGCTATTATTTTATATTATGTTATATAGAGAATAACATTTAGATTTATAAAAAAATAATAACAAAGATGGCGTGAAATCTGCCAATAGGGAACCTTATACTTAACACTGTGAACTTCCTCCTCTTCCTAGTGTTTAGAATTTTTTATTTTGACTTCTCATAGGAATAAACAGACAAGCTGCATTCAGAATTGTGCTTTTTTTTTAGACTTTAGTCTAAACTACGTTCTCTGTGCATTTCAATTCCTGTTTTTACTTTCTGGAAGATAAGTACTCACCATCATGTCAAGTTCTCTTTTTGCTCAAAAATCATAGTTTCAGCATGATGGTTCTGAAAAGCTGTCTTGAAAACAAAGCTCAGCATTTAAGTTGAGCTGATACATTTGAATCTAGAAATAAATTAATTTTGTTCTCTGTATTTATTTATTACACATTATAATGGGACCAATGTTGAATAAAAAACCAGCCTCACGTGGAGCTTTCCACAGAGCATGTTGATTCCAAGCACAGAATGCACTGGGAGCCCCAGAGGAGGAAGTTATCTTTAATTGTTTTTGCTTCATATACTTCCACTTGATTTCCACTAAAGCTGATGGAAAATCTTTTATACTATAAGGGAGGCTTTAGATTCTTTATCACTTTGGCAGTTTTGAAAATGTTATAAATGATCTCTTTTGTTACTTTTTTCCCCACTCTGGCTAGAAGCTAGACTTACTGGTTATCTAATGTTTTGTGTCCTGTCTTGAGATTTTGAGTGGAGGTTTTGCTTGCAAATGTAAATGTGAAAACGTTAGTCAACCTTTCTCACAAAATAGTCCTTAATATGTGGTCATATTTTCTTCACAGTTTTCCACATGAAATCATATATATTTTCTTAGTTCTTCTTGATTCTGGACATGCTTATGTTTTCTCCCTTCTCCAAGATTCTGTAATCCATTTTTCCTCTCCCTTGGGGGGGGGGGGGGGGGTGGGAAAGTCTTAAAAATCAGTAGGTGACAACTAAATTTGTGATTTTTGTATCTGTTACTATAATTACCGTATTTTCAGTACACTATCCAACTTAACCTCAGCAGTAAATCCTTTGGTCTTCTGGCAGTAGTAAAGCTATAACCTTATTGTTCCTATTGTAGCAACCCAAACTATAGTTTCCAAGTTGGACAGAAAATTATCTAACAAGGTCTTGTGTACCCTTTGCTCCTGCTGGGGCACATTTTCTCACCTAAATGATCTTATTTAGATGATATATGTATCCTCTCTTCTCTCATGCTGCCCTCAAAGCATGTACAAATCTCTGGGACTTGCTGGTGGATTTGGCCAGGCATTTTACACTACGAGTGTAAATGCAGAAAAGAAATATGGCACTTTCATTTCCAGTGGGAGCAGAATAATTGATCGGTGTAAGTTTCTTTCTGGTAGTACTCCTTAGAACTGAGGGAGCAAACAAAAAGTACATTAGGCTTTCTTAATACACCCCTCTGTAATTGTGTTTATTGCCCTTGGAATAAGGTTACCTGAGAATCAGCTGTGAGCATTAGGACTTAGTATCTGTCTAAAATTCTTCATTATTGTGAAATCAGTTGTTACAGTTGTAAGGCTGATTAGGAGTCAGCATTTCTTGTACTTCCCATTGCTTGTAATCCTAATGAAAACACAAGAAAACTGTCACAGATACCAATCAAATTCCTAATACAAGCAAACCAGCTCAGTTGTGAGCTCTAGAACGGTTGGAACAATGCACCACTGCAAGAGCTGTAGCAGCCAATGAAGAACCACATTCTAAATATGCCTGTATATACAGTGACATTACACCCCAAGAACCACAAAACATCAGATTTTTGTAGAAAACAGTCTGATTTGTCTGTTCAAGGTCTTGCTGGTTCCTTGTTATCATGTCATCCATTAATTGGTTAGACTACTGAGAATAAAATAAGCGAACTTTTCTTTCTGACATGTTGAGGGCATAAGATATTACAAAAGGTCTAGTTATAAAAGGCCTAGAAAACTTGAAAGCTCTTGTAATCCAATTGCTGAGTTAACTCCTTTTTTCTGCCTGTGGGTAGAAGAACAACTCAGATTTTAATAAGATGGCACATACAATCTCAACTCTTTGAAAAATAGTTTATAACAATGTTACTGAAGGCAACCCAGGGTCACAATGGAATAAAACACTGTGACAATTCATATGTTTTTACAAAATATTTCTAACTGTGTTTGGCATTTAAGAACAATTAAGAAGATCACAGACAGCGAGACTGAATTCAGCTCTCTAGTATCCGAAGACACTGTTATAGAAAGCTGATAAGTGGTCACAAAAATTGACTGATTTTTTTCAACTCCTAACAGAAGATTGAAGTTTTGTAGCAGGAGAACATAAAATTATGAAATAGTCATCTGGGTGAAAGGATATATTGCAATAGCTTTAAGTATATACTGACTGGGCTCAGTAGGATTGTATGAACTTGAGGTTATTTGGGATTTGCAACCTGAGATTTCATTATGTCTAATACTATTTTTAAAGCTGTTTTGAGAGACAATTGGACATTATGGAAAGTCTTTAAAACAATAAAATCAGAAGTGGAGCAGACAAAAAGCAGCATGTCTCTTTAGGAAACCTCCAAAAGACCTATTTTTTTGGCAAGGAATAACAATGATGTGTAAGTAATGAGATTGCATTAAAGTGGTGACAACTTCACAGCCTCCAAAGTTTTTTCTTTTTTAAAAAAACCAACGTATTGCAGATCTATGTTACTCATAGTACTGGCTCTGAAAGTGCCTCTGCTTGTTTGGCAGCTGTATGTGTGTCTAATCTGAGACTTAGAACATCAGCAAATTTAACCTGGAAGGCTCCCTGAGCATTTTTAGTGAAAGCAAAGCAAGGCTCCAAAGACATTAGAGTTGATAGTTCAACTGGTAATAGGGAATATTAGTCTGAATAAAATGCAGATTATGTCCTGTGCAGGGTGATGCAATCTGAACATATATATTACATAAACAGAGATTCAAAGGCAAGGACGTGGTAAATATTGAAATAGATTTCAATGTGCCTTGAAAAGTTACAGTTTTAAAGAGAAAAAGTTCAAATTTTCAGTAACTAATCCAGAATTGAAACGTGTCAAAGTATTCTCTTCAAAATAGTGCCACATGTCAAATGAGGGTATTGTCATAACTGTTGCTCAGAATTTACAATCCCATTCTGCCATTTTGATGGGCTCTCCAGCCTGACTCCTTCTCATATAATTCATCTCTTTATCTCCTTTTAATGAAGATAGGGGACACGTTGCATGATTTACAAGCTACAAGCGAATTAAAAAACACAACTCACAGCAGAAAATAGCACTATTTGAGTTGAAATGTTTTTGTCTTGCAGAGAAAATATTCTGTATTTTTTATGCAAAACTTCAAAGGTTTCATTTCTCAGATACTAGATTTTCTAACAGAATATCAACATATCTGTTGAATACAGATATTTTTTGCCAGAAAATGCAGTTTCAGTTTGGTAAAGAAATTTAACAGGAGTCTATTGACCAGCCTTGATTATCAACTATTGTATTTGCATAGCTTATGTGACTGAAGGGAAATAATTTCCTTTTCTTCTGCTTCAGAACACCTATTTATTTTTTTTAAGTGAATCAAAATTGCCAGAGAAATCTGTGAAATTTTACATGTGAAACTTGAGTAAAAAGCAGCTCCAAATATCTACTGAAATAGTTCTCTACTTCATACTGCAGAGTGAAGTTCAATTTATTAATATTTGTCTACTGTTACTTGTTTAAAGTACTAGTTTTACACATTCTTACTCATGGATTCCAAAATGTATTTTAAAACAGCTCAGATTTTTTTCAGTGATGAAGCTTAGCTCCTAGTGCTTGGGTCTCTTTATTACCTCCCCTTCAGCTCTCTTGCTCATATGGCTCAGCAGCCCTCTGTCTCTGACCTGGTGCTATAAAGCCACAATCACTTATCTTCTGCTTTCTCAGCTGAACAAGGAGAATAGAAAGTTGAATGGTGCCCGTAACTGCAGCACTTAGTAATTCCTTTGGTAGCAGTAAAAAAAAAGCAATGCAGTGAAGCCTCCCTTGATACAAAATAGAATACTGCATTGTGCCTACTTTGTACTGTCCTAATCCCAAGTGAAGCCAAAGCAGATCAATATTTTGTTCAGGAACCAGAGAGGTTCTAATAGGCAGTTGTTTCAGACAGCAGGTGATCATCTTGGAGAAGAACTGAAAACCAAAATGCTAAAACTGGTCACTTTATTCCCATGATGTATATGTGTATATATAAAGAACAAGCACTTATATTAAACAAATAGGATTCATTTTGATTCAGCAATGTTTATTTTTCTCTAACGCAAAATTTGAGTCAGAGTGGTCTAATTATTGTGCTTCTCAGTCTTTTAGAAACTTTTTTAACACTGAATAATTTGCTTGCTTTACAAAAAGACAAGTAAGAGTTACGGCAAACCAAGAAAAGCAAAAATACTGTTGTCGTGTATACAAAGAGCATGCTAGGGGCTCCCACAGTAGCTGTTACATATACACAGCCTTTTATAGCCTTAATTGTATCATCACTGGAAAATCAGTTGTTGTGTATCTAAATTCATTTGCACACATTATGTTTTTCACCCCTGAGGAGTAATATGGTATATAACTACATCTGAAAACCAAAACAGTGAAATTTATGTCATGCTAGTGTTTATTTTCTTGTAAAAATTGACTTTGAACAAGCAATCCAGTATCTCGTAAAAGACTCTGATCAGGCAGGCTTATAATGTCATTAAATGCTGCATTTGTTAATAGCTGCAAATATTTTCTTTCTTACCACTTAAGGGTGTTGAAAAGCTTGTTAATGGAAGTGGAAATGAGCTACAAATGAGTGTATACATATTGTAGTGAAGTAATTCAGCAATTGCTATTCCTATTTAAACTGGAAGAAAAATGCCAGCAAGGAAACAATGCCAGAGAGATCACAGAAACCCCTCAGCCCTTGTGGACATCATTCTCCAGAACAATTTCTTGAAGGAAATGATGGGAGTTGGATTTTTGAACAATTTAAAACACAACGTGATGAAGTAATGAAGAACTTAAGAAACAGTCTTGACTTTCTATAGGCAGTGATTCTGAGGTTTAGGTCTGAGATCGAGAAGGCTTTCCTCAGACACTGTTGGCCTTCCCCATGTTGAGTAGAGGTTACTTAAGTACCTGGTAACTTCCCGTATGGAAACAACCCAGTGGGAATTAAACTACTGTGGAAATATATCCATCCCCTCTTGGCTGGCTGGACTTCTTTGTCACGGCAAGAGAGAAGATGATTTACAGCTTCCTCAGGTGTATTGCTCTTTGTTTTCAGTTTTCCTACCTGATGGTAGTTCATCACTCTTCTTCAGCTGCAGCACCAGAGAGGTGACTCCTCATGGGAAGAGATCTGTTCTTCAACCCCTATTGAGAAAGAGGGTGGAGCTGCTTTGCTGCAATAATACCCCTTGGGATCAATGGTCTAGAAATCAATCAAATGAACTTCAAACTCATTTGATTCAAATGTAGCAGCATTTGAATGCTCTCCATGGTATAAAAGGAACAGTAGCTTGTTTTATTGTCTTTCTACTTTAAGCCATAGCATTGTTTTTGAAAAGTGGAAAAGCGCCACACGGCCTCTTGAAGAAAAAAAAACTTATATGGGGTGTGTTGCTGAGAGCGGTATCTGTCAAAGGTCAGAGATATGGTGGTTATGCAGATGTATAAGGAATCCAGCTTATATTTTACTGGAGGCCACCCTGACTAACATTAGCTGATGTTAATAACTTTCATTGCAGGTTTTGATAGTTTTGCACCACTGTAGAGCCAGTGAAGCTCATATTCTTCCTTTGCACATTTTTCTTTGTAATGGCAATATATTCAGAGATAAATTAGCAGTAAAATCTAACTCCATCTTCTAAGATACTACCTGTGAAACCATCTCTAAAAGCTATATTGGAAGGATAAAGCTTATGTTGTAGAGTCTAATTATTTTCCTACTTCTTGATTCTCTGACCACTATTTATTATTACTCCTGAATCTTAAATATGAGATACAAATTGCTGCTGTGTATAGTAATTTTTTTCCTACTGTTTGTCATGATCTTTTGTTAATTTATCAATAGGCCAGATGAGATATGACTAAGATGAACTGAGTTGAAAAAATATGTGTAAGACTAATGCCAAGGGAATGAACCTCAAATCTGTGAAAGTGCAGACTCTATCTGACATCCAAGTAGTCACAAACAGCTTGCCATCAAAAGCAAAGCAGTCTTTAACATGCAGTGCAGAACTCTGGTATGAATTAATATTTTAATTAACATTATTGTAGAAATAAATTAATCTTACAGAGCCCAGAATCTGACTGTTCCAAAAGATATCAGAATTTGCTGTAAGAGAACGTTAACAAAATGAGAAAATTTCAAATAGTAAGTAATTTGCTGTTCCTCAGATGAAACATTCAGGGCCAGTCTCATCTCTACCATACAGAATTACCAGTATATTTCTTCAATTACTTTTTTTTTGCAGTTTGTGGAAGGGACTCAAGCCCTTACCAAAGCCTAAATCATTCTGTTTTCGTAGCCATATAAGAGTTAGTACTAGGTGCAGATTCCCAAAAAGGGATGAATTGGGGTGGTCCTGTTCAGGTTCTCTGTGTATTTGCTGTGGATTTTTCCAGTATTTTTTCCTGTAAGCAGCGACTGGATTACACAACCTTTTCAAGCAGGCTGGAGCAGAGGGATGAATGTCATGGGGCCGGCATGGATAATACGGTAAAAGCACAAACATAGGCAGCAAAATTGTTTTGGGGAGAGAGGGGTGGGTTTCTGGGCATTTGTTTTTTTTTTTTTTTTCTTGATTTTTTTTGGTTCTTTTGGTTTTTGTTTGTTTGTTTTTTAATGAGGCTTGCCTAAGGTTTCTTGCTATTGGCTTCATTATTCTCCTCCTACACCAATTATTGAATTGTTTGCTTCAGGCATCAGATACTTATCTATCAGATAAGGAGTAGAAAAGATAAGAACATAGAAGGCAAAATATTAGTGGGAAAAACATGTGACAGAAACAGTTGAAAGAGAAATTGATAAGCAGGGGGAAGTAGGACAAAGAGGCAGTTGTATAGCTTGACAATGAGCTGTGAAAATCCTAGGTATAGCTGTAACAAAAATGAAAATGTTCTCAAAACCCACACTAGCAAGAATTACAGTAGGAAAGTGTTCGTCTCTTATTGTGAAAGTGCAGAAATCTCTACACAGCACTATTTATCCTCTTATTCCAAAAGGAAACATCCTTAATAAATCTCTCTCTTCTCAGAGCATTCACTTGAGTAGTGATTTATTTATGCTTCAATAGTTACCTAAAAATAAGAAATGTAAATGCGAATGTTTGCATTTGTAAATGTTAATATGACAAGATAGGGAAGTCACTGTTTTATCCTAATGTGTGCAATCACATGGAGAGGACAGAGAATAGACTGGGCTTTCACAAGCAGAGTGAGACGTTGGGGGGAGCAAGTAGCAAAAGTGTAAAGAGACCATGAAGAACTTGAGAGTCAAGAAGGTAATTTTAAATTCCTTTCTTGATACAGTAGAAAGGAAGCAAGTGAAAAGGTGATAAAATAATTGCATATTCCTGCAGATTGCTTGGTAAAATGCTTAGTAGGGCCAAGAATAATTACAATGTAACTGACACTGCTCTATTTACTTTGTAACATTTATAGCAATTATCATATAATTAGACTGCCACTACCTGATATTTACTATGCAATCAAATGACAAGAGCTACCACAAAATGTGGTAAAAAAGAGAAGGAATACGGCAACAATGATTTGTTACTTTAATCATTAGCAAGGTACAATTGCAATGCAACTTAGGACATTTCTGACTCAAGAAAGGTTTTCAGAATGGTGTACGTGAAAACCAGAGACCAAAATAAAGTTATTTCTTTCAAGGAAATTGGATTTTAGACTCAAGATATTTACTATGATGTTATTTTTGGCCATGCTCCATCAAGCTTGGACAAGCTCCCATTTCTACGCAGAGCCTGGAATAATCCCACTGCAGTAAAGTACCGAGGAGACAGGAATATTATCTCCTCAGACTCCCTCCATTGCTAGGAAGACAGAGGATGAGGCATCTCTAAAGGAAAACTGTTAAGTCTGATGAGCTAAGATGTTGTCTAGAGGTGTTTATTTTTCTCATCAACTATTAAAGGAGCCTAGGGTGGTTGTAATCCTAACATAAGCACCACCGTTAATTGCATGAAATTAGATAAATTGCACTCAGGTCTGAATTAAAAAGCCAAATAGATTAAAAATAAATTCACCAGAAGACTGCCTGAAAAGATCAGGCTCTGATTGGAAGATCTCCTGTGTATGCCACATGTTCGTAAAATTATTTGCATCCCACCCCCGCTCAGCCTCAGTATAAATAACTTTATCACCTTCATTGCCTTCATGTATTTTGCATTTTACCCTACAAACTCTGAAATAATTAGTTGAAAACTTATATCTTATACCTGAAAACGAGGAAAATGTAATCAGTGTAGCTTATAGTGAAGTACTTACTAACCATGTGTCTTTGATAAATTTGAATTTGGATCATTACTTTGATTATACGATAAGCATATCAACACATAAGGGGGATAGCTATGTGGATCATAATACACCTTCAACATGTGAAGTACGTCAGTGTTACTGGAGGTGAAATTATACCTTGCAGACTAGTTTGGAATGAGCTGAAGTCTTTGCTCAAAAAAATTAAAATTACCTTAAAATAAGTCAAGAGAAAAATCTATTACTAAACTGGATTCTTAGACTCTTTTTTTTCAATAAATATTCAATGAAAAGTTAAGAATTAAATAATAATAAAAAAAAAAGATAAATATTTATGCTTTCCAAAATTTATAGAAAAGTGTATCCACTTGGGATATATACCTCAATTTCCTGGATCAATGAATGAATTCACAGATGTATTTGCATACGTGTCACATTCAAGATTACTGTTCCCTTGTTCCTGGACGCTGTTTTTGGGAAAGCAGAGGAGGGCCCCATATTTCATTCCCCTCATTTAAAAGGCTTCAAATATGGGAATACAATCTGAAAGAAAGAGAGTCTGAATCAGTAGAAGAGTGGCAGCATGAAAAACCAGACAGAATGCCTCTCATCCCTTGAAAAAATATGTGATGATAAACTGATGGTCTAAATTTATGTATCTGTGTTCCCATCCTAAATGGGTAACGCTGACGTATTGAAGTTGGTAAAAATGACAACATTGACAAAGCATCAATTTCAAGTTTCATAGTTTTTTGTGCAATAATAAAATTATTCTGGCCACTCAATTTTTTTTTTTATTTCATACAAAGAATACAGGTTTTTGTATGATCAAATCTTCCTCATAACCTTCTTTGGTTTGGAAAGACCTCATTGCAAGGTTATTTGAGCTTTATAATCCAGCCTTCATATTTGGTTGATTCAGGAAATTACAGAAGGTAATTTGCTGCACCTGTACAGAGAAAGCCTATTCTAATGACGCTGGTGTTCTGCAACCAATTCTGATTTGTACAGGTAAAGAATTTAATTTTGAAGTACAGTCTTACTTTGTACAGCTTTACCCATATTTTTAGTATGGTACAGTCAGTCAGTCTGCCTTTGTGCAGGTCAGAGCTTCTGGCCCTCACTGTCTTCTCTACCCTTGGGCTGAGGTGCTGTAAACTGTTTCTGGACCAGTTTCAGAGCTGTCTGACATAGGACTGCCTGTAGCAGACTTTTAATGTATATTCTCAGAAGACTACTGGGAAACAAAGTTTAGCTTTTTGCAGCCTTGTCCGACACCTTGTTCCCAGAATGTATTTAATGTATGTCTTTCCACTTCGTCAGTCACCTTATATAAGGGGAATCTATTCATAGCTGATTAGGAAGTGAGCATGCCATCGCTGCCAGCTCTGCTTCAAAGGCAATAAGAGAATCCTTTGCTGTTTCTGTCTCCCACAGCAGGATACAGAGTTACATCAGGGGAATTTTGGTTTGAATTGCTTGGAGAATTCAGATGTCTGCACAATGGTGATACCTTCTCAGACTGACGCTGTCTAAGGCTGTAGTCAGCAAAGCTAGAACAGGCTTCTTCAATGACTAGGACTACAACTTCACCTAGAAGAATAAAGCAGGATAGCAGCACCTCTGAAACCAGAGGTGATATAATCAAGCTCATTCTGAATTTCCAAGTTTAAAGCTCAATCCCAGTAGCAGCACCCTTCTGGGAGCAGAGTTTAGAGGATATGGAAATCTCATTCCAGATATAAAGGGGAACTGAAAAACCAGAGCCAGTGAATTTTATCTCAGTGTGTTATCTCCTGGCAAAGTCAGGTGTGCTTCATGGAAAATTACAAAAGCAATTCAGGAACTCTTGCCTCTGGGCTGCTTGCTGCAAACAAATGTATGTTTTGAATTATTCATGGAATTTTGAACAATGGTTTCATAACCACTATCAATCAGAACCCAGAATTCACATGTGCAAGACAAGAGCTTTAGCTTTAGATTTAGTCTTGCCAGGCAGGATTGTCCGTTTCACACAGTGGGGATCCAGTCATTGATTGACACCCTTCTATAATTAAATACTAAATCCTAAAAGGGATTAGTGGTTACTAGTAAGTTAAACATCCTGACTTCCCTTTCACTGTCTAAAATCCTAACTTTGGTGATACCACTGGCCAGATTACTCTGCTCTGCTCCTTTGGAGCATTCTTTAGAGCTCAGCCTAGACAGTGGTTTTCTTAGACACAATTTAACTTCCTTTTCTTCACTGAAGAGTAAATGATTATAAAACTTTTTAGGTGGATTTGCAGTAATAAGAAGAGTATCAGTAGAACACCATGCCACAGGACAGCAATTTGAAACATTCGTGCCTGAATATAGCATTGCAGAAATTAATTTACAACATACAGGGAACATAGATACAGGACAAAGTTCTGTCTCATTTTCCAACTGGATCTGAAGAGAAACTACTAATCAGCTAGCAAAGGTAACTCTGTATATTTTCAAAACTGTAAAAGTTGTTACCTGGTCCAAAGAGACTTAGAAAAATACATTATCTGTCCAAACACCAAAAAATTCATGTGATACCACTTTGATGGTTTTTTACCTGTCATATCTTGACCAGTGAATCCAGTACAACATTTTCTACATAATTATCTCCATCTCAGTTAAAACTAGCTTTGTTAGGATTAGGGAATTTTAAACCTCTGTAATTGACTGACTCTTTTCTCATCCTAATGACAACAGTGTGAGTCAAGGTGGGGGGGATAGTCAGCATCTTGCAGAAATAAATCCTTGAAGACTGCAAGATTGTTTTCCAAACAAGCAATGTCATTTCAGAAGACAATGCAGTTTATGTTTCTGAATTTATTTGCACATCACTAGAAAGAAAAATCTTTCAATAGTTTGGAAAGTTTCCTTACTATTCGTGTAGAAGAAATTCTATAATACATCACTAGAAATAAATATCTTTCGATAGTTTGGAAAGTTTCCTTGCTATTCGTGTAGAAGAAATTCTATAATAAACAGCCATTGTGAAGGGATTTCTGTTTCTTTGTAAGTGTACATTTGAATAACTTTTTCACACTTCCTTTGGCTGGAAGGAAGACTTTCAGACACAATTCTGAGCTGTATGGGCAAAATCCTGGTGTCACTGGAGTCAACAGAAACTTACCATTGACTTCAATGAGATAGAAACTTGACTCTGTGCTAGATAAAAATAAACTCAGGTGACTGGTTTCTTTTCGGATGTCCTCAGAACTGAAATGCATGATGAACATATTTTATAGACTTCAGTGCTTTCTTTGGATATGTCCTTGTTTCTTGGAAGAAGTCCAGGAGGTTCTTTCAGGTTCATGTAACTCATAAGAAACTGTAGCTGCTGCCTATACCAAGGGAAGTGGAGAAAAAAATCAAATCACATTTGTTTGTGATAAGAGGTTCCTCAAAAAATAACTTAGTATACTGCATTGTATGAGAGATGAAGGAATAGACCAGTACAAAATAAAATATAATGTTATTTTAAAATATAGCATCTACAGTTTATCTCAGGGACTTTGCACTGAAAAAGAATGCATTTAAACCAAATAAATGATCATTATGTTAGTATCAGACCTCTGTGTTTGTGTGTAGTTTTCATTCTCTTTATGAGTGGGTCAGAACTTTCCTGGGTGTCCCCAAAATCCATAAGTAAAAAAGATGTCTTGAAGTCTGTCTCTCTTACTCTTAGAACTTTTTCATTTTGTATAAGTACTATTTATATATCGTTATATATTATAATATTTGTAAAAATAATATTCTTGGGTTCTTTGAAACCTTTTCGGAAATTTTTACAATGGAACTTCCCAAGTTACTTACTTTGGGCCACCTTTTTGAGTCATTCCTGTCTCTGCAGTGTAACAGGGGTTACTTGGACTTAATTTATTTTTTTAGTAGTATTTTCTTATGTAATTTTAATTACATGTAATAATAAACACAATTTACATTGAACACTTATGAGCTTTAAGGCCTCACAAGCAATGCTAAACAAAGGAATAAGGAAGAATAACATATGCTTGCAGTTAATAAAACATTGAATCACCACTATTTTAAAAGTCAGTGCCTATGAAAAAATGATTCTACATCCACTTTCAGTATCTCCAGTAAAATGATCTAAATTAGTGAACATCAAACATGGTAAAACTATTAATGAACCTCTAGAATTTCTCATAGAAATTATAATGGTTGTTTTAGTAGGATTTTGCAGGTTGAAACTGCTAAATGATGACAGAATCCTTAGGAGGTTAAGGGAAAAGTAACATAATAGTTTATCAGGCTGCTGCAAGGTATTGAAATCTTAACAGTACAGTAAGTTGATTACTTGGTAATGTGTGTGTGTGTGTGCGTGTGTGTGTAGACAATGCTGTAGCATTCAGGGTTTATCACAGGTGTGTCTGGGAGTATCTTTTACCCAAGCTCTAGTAGTTCTGTTCTTCTCTGTCCCATTGATAATCCATTTACGTTGACGCTCACCTCCAAACTAGACCCGAGAAAATCTCAAATGACTCCTTTAGGACAGCAAGTGGAAAGGTTTATTTGGTTTCTCCTTCCCCTTGTATACCCTCAGAGAGCTAGACCTGTTCTCAGAGTCTCCTACTTTGTTACTCAGGAACCACTCCTTTCCTGGCACTGATGCAGGGTATGACATGGACTCTGTTCTCACTTGATGGACAAAGTTATAAAAGAGCTAAATTAACATCCACAATTATGTTCTTGCCATTCAGAAAAGCTTGTTTGTATCGATCATTATATAAACGACAATTACATAAAAAGTAGGATAGGAAACAATATAAAGATGTAATCTAGCCCATTCTCTTACAGTCAGTCAGGATCAAATTTATCCATGTCATTCTTTACATTTACCTAGACAGTTCTTGAATGTGTCCAATAGTGGACATTCCCCAAGACTACTAGGTGAGCTATTGTTGATCCTCAATATCCACAGTGTTAGAAAACTTTTCCTGACTTCTGACATGAATATCCCTCAGTGCAAATAAAGCTGAAAAATTTTCACCTGTGGATCTGAAGAATAAACTACTCTTTTAAGAGAACTGCAATATTTTTGACTATAAGTGTCTGGAATCCTTGGACTGACACAATTTGTGTATTTGTCATTGTCACAATTCTGTGATAGAAATTAACAAAATCAAGTATATATGATCTGCCTTAATACTGATATTCTTAAATTGTTAACACAATTTGAAATTTCAATTTTTTTCAGAATTCATCAGAACACATTTGCATACACACATATGGATGTATACACACACTCATACCCTGAATTTGTGGCAGATAGACGTACTTACAGGGACATGGACTCTCCCATGTGGCCTCCACATAATATTGTCTTACTGAGAATCCATAGATATAGGGCTCTAGGCATATCCCCAAAATGTCAGCTAACTTAATAAAAAAATGCTTCCTTCAATAATTCAACATTAATGTCTATCAGAGATTGAATTCCACCCAAGAAAGCCCTATTATTGAACTAAATTCTCAAATACATCTTTCTGTAAATATTTAATGAAAAACTGACAAACAGAAACAAAATAACGGTTGATTTCCACTCCCACCCCTCACCCCCAATTGATAGCACAGGATCTTACTTTAGCATTATACACCTTGGGTTAGTTTATGTACTTGGATGATTCTGTACTGGTGCAGATGAGTTTGAAAATATAATCACACAGCCTACCTCCCTATGTGACCAGATGAGCGTTTAGAAAGCAGAAGGAATGCCAGATCAAGTTTTTAAAAGCATTTTTCACTGTTTTATGGGGATAAGAATTCTTATACAAGCATACAATCAATGAAAGAATGTAACAAAAAGTAGATTAGTTGCCATAAATCCAGACAGCAGAAGTGCTTAGGATGTGTCTATGTTACCACCTGGTATGTACAGAGAGATGCCTGCTACATTTTGTCTGCACTGTATTTGGAGCCCTGCGCGTGGTGTCCTGGTGCATTTCTCCTGATCGGATACCAGAGCGGTACTGATTCAAGAGCACTAGGAAAATGTTAAATTGTGCAGCACAAGACTCTTGAGTGCAGGTGTAAGGTAAATTTACAAAAGAAGATGATTTCTCCAGTGTATTAAATTGCAATTGTAGTTGTATTCTTGCTGTATACTTGTTTCGGTAGTACAAATAGGACAGAGTACCAAAGGGGAAATTACCCACAAAACCTCCCTCTTAGTTTTCCCTAAAACAGCTGAAAAAATGGCCCATGAAGCCATTCATCTTGGCTATCATGGGATGGTGGTGAGAGGTTTCCATGAGAGACAGTCAGTCATTCATTAATGTCAAAGTGTCCTTGAGCATGAAGGAGAACACTGGATATGGTGGCACTTGTAAATATAGTATTTGACAAAGCAACAAACTCCTTATTGTACCACCAGGGTCGAGCATCTTCCATATGACTGATCACACAGACAATGGGTTCTGACTCCTGCACTTCCAACCACAGACTGTTTAATGTAGCACGATAAAACCTGAATTTAGGATAGGATATAGCTCCCTTAACTTTAGCCACTAAAAAGACTGTCTAATCTAAGCTAGCCATCAATGATCTAACTAGGTTCCCTCAGTCAATGGAGAGAGCTCTTATATATCTATTTTTAACACCTAAATCACTTCCTGATAGAAGTTCATCTTCTTCCACCGTCTTCCAAGAAATCTAGATGATTAGCATAGATAGATCTTTACCATTCAGGCAGTTAAAATAAGACTAAATTAATCCCACTCTCAAGGAACACAGATAAATAGGAAGTTACTGTGGAATACAAACTTAAATTTGGTAAAGACAATTATATCCATTCATGACAAGGAGGCATTCTGCAGAAATAATATTGCTTTGACAAAAGGATGACTTTGCCCTAGCTTTTGGCCAAGAACATATTGACCAGTCTTGAAAACAGAAAAGGATGAGTGAAGGATTTAAGAACAGATGAAATACCGAGGCAAGGTAGCCTGCTAGATGGTGACTTTTTTCCTTACTGAAGAGTTTTGCCACTCAGAGCAGAGAGAAGATGGAGGAAGCATTGGATCAATAAGGTTGTGGATGTGTTTGTGTACATGTAATTAAAAGTTCATTGTTCAGTGTGTGATTATGTAGATCAACCTGGTTTTGCTGTTGAATTCCCTATTAAAGAATCTTATTTTTGTATGAGACTGTAATATGTATAAGTGTTATAGATTCTAATAATTTATTATTTCTTTATCTTTGTTCAGGTGTCCTAAGAAAGAAATACTGTTTCTAAAGTTCAAAGCTTCCTGACTACTTTTGAAGTCATGACAGCACTGTTCCTAAGGAGGGCTATGATCTAGGCAGCTGTCCCCCAGGAATAAAAGTAAATTAATGGGAAAAAAAATATCATAGAGATATAAAATGGTGCTTTCATCAATAGTGCTTTTCAGTTTTGCTTTATGATATGTCATCTGGTGTGGGAGGGGAAGCAAAGTAACTTGTACTTTGAAGTGGTAGCATGGTCTGAAGCAGTCATTAATGCAGTTTATATCTCTTCTTAGGTACCTGAATCAGAGTCCCTGATTCATTGAGGTGCTTTGTGCTGCCAGGATACCTTGCAAAACCCAGGTCTGTGCAAGCAGCCTGGAAGGCAAAAATCTGAGAAAGAAACCTATTAACTGGAATACTTTGGGGTTGAAAATATAAAATATTTTCCAGTTAAGATGTTATAATTTTCCAGCTTTTTACAAAGACCTTTCAGATAGCCTAGCTTTCAGAGAAGTATCTTACATTAAATTATTTACAACTAAGAAAAGTAGTTTTCTCTTTAGCTTCTTTTAATTTCAAGTTGAAAAGTTAGATCATAGGTTTAGTTTTTCTTTCTTCACATTTAAATTATTAAGACATAAAATCTTTTCACATTATATTACAAATACATGAGCACATTCCTACCATTTTCATCAGTTTGCACACACTTTCATAATGTGTTAATGTCTGTCACCTACTTTTATTTGCAATCTTACCAGGGAATTTTAAAGTCTCCTTCCATGGCATAAGCATCCCCTGAGTCAGTTGTCACATAATCAGAGGGATTGCTCTTTTATAACATAAATCAGTTATTTCCCCTACTATGAGCATATCATGCAGTTTCCACTATATTTCCTTTCCTTGACGGGTCAAAAAAAGTAGAGGACAACTATTAATTCTTGTGATAAATTTTACCTAACTACTTAATTATATTGGTTGGCATATATGATAATTATTGTATTGCATTAATTTAGCTGATAATGGATAGCATAATTCAGCTCAAATAGAAAACTACATGGAAATAAGCTCAATATCTCCATATTTTGTAATCTCTGGAAGGGCAGTTTTTAGTTGAGACTGAAGAGAATCTAAAGACCTAAGGAACTCAAATGCTCTGAGTTTTCCTTGTGTATTCTCTCTGGTAGATTCTGCTTTGAACTAGAACCCATTTACGATTGGCTCTAACAGGTCAGAGCAATGACTACTTACACACTCATGGGGAACGCCCAAAGGGGAGTATCAGAACAGGAGATGCAAGTAGATGAACTTTCCCAGATGCTCTTCCTGCCTGCAGCAATTTGTGGTTTAGAGTATTGTCCTGGTTTGGCTAAAACAGGACTATTTCTCTTTTCAGGAGTTTTTTTTTTATTTTTTTCAGTGAAGTTTCTTCTAAGTAAGTCTATGGTCTTCTGTGGCAAGGATGTCTACAGCTTCATTACAAGTTGCAGGATAAATGCCTCCCTTTCCTTACTTTAGGAATCATCTTTTCGTTTCATTTGGAGCTCTTTTAGTCTTTTGTTGGAGGATATAGTGAACTTCTGATCAGAGTCACTGTTCTCTCTTTGCTCTCATACACTACGCACTCTCTTCAAATTACTTGATGATGTACAGAATTGTCTTACCTCTTCCGTCATATATGCTTCCTTTCCAGGCTGTTTCCTGCTTTATAAATTTACTTCTCACGCCTAAGCCATTTCATAACTTTAATTGTCCTTTGCTGAAAATTTTCCAGTTCTACTAATTTGGTACATTACGTAGAAAGCAAATATTAAACTGGAATTTCTGACATTATTGCTACAGTAAAAACGTTGAAGACTGGAGAGTATAATATGAATTTGTTATGTTACACTGTTTTGGGTTTGCATGGCAAGGTTTTGGCAGCAGGGGAGCTACAGGGGTGGCTTCTGTGAGAAGCTGCCAGAAGCTTCCCCCATGTCCGATGGAGCCAACACCAGCCGGCTCCAAGGCGGATCTGATGCTGGCCAAGGCTGAGCCCAGCAGCAATGGT